>NC_056626.2:14749305-15054537 GCF_002870075.4 Lactuca sativa
TGATTTATTTTCAAATTTACTATCCGTTTGTTTAAGATAGTAATCATCAAAAGTTAAATTGAAAGTTTCTTCAACTTTTCTTGTTCGCTTGTTTAGCACCCTGTATGCTACTGAATTTTGCGAATATCCTAAGAATATGCCTTCGTCAGCTTTAGCTTGGAACTTTGTCAAATTATCTTTGAGATTCATTATGAAGCACCTACAACCAAAAACATGGAAAAATTTGACATTAGGTTTTCAATTGTTGATGATTTCATATGGAGTGATATTGAATATGCGATGAATAAATGATATATTCTTAGTAAAGCATGCAGTTGAAACTGCTTCAGCCCAAAGATATTGAGGTAGATTCGCATATGTTAACATTGTTATGGCTGCTTCGCATAGAGATCGATTTCTTCTTTCAACAACACCATTTTGTTGTGGAGTATACGATGAGGAGAAATTATGCGAAATTCCTTTGCCTATGAGAAATGAATCAAGAGATTGGTTTTTAAACTCAGAACCATTATCACTTTTAATTTTGCGAACATTCTTTTTAAGGCTAATCTCAATCAATTTGATAAAATCAATCATAGTCTGAGCAACTTTAGATTTTAACCTGAGAAAAAAAACCCATGTGAATCGAGAAAAATCATCAACAATAACTAAGATGTACCGCTTTTTATTGATTGTAGCAACAGTCGACGGTCCACATAAGTCAATGTGAAGAAGTTCCAATGGTTCTACGGTTTTTGAATCTATCACAATCGGATGACCTTTTCTATGTTGTTTTCCTTGTTCGCAAGTTGCACACAGAGAATCATTGTCAAATTTTAGAACAGGTAAACCTCGAACTAAATCTTCAGTGACAAGTTTGTTAATATTGCGAAAGTTCAAGTGTGACAATCTTCTATGCCAAAGCCACCTGACATCATTAGATGCCTTTGATAGTAAACACACAGCAGGTTTTCCCACGATTGGTTTGATGTCCAGTGTAAACATATCACCATATCTTTTGGATTTGAGAAGTACTTCATTTGTCTTCGCATTTGAAATGATACTTCCTTCTTCATTAAATACAACCTGGTTTCCAGTACCCACAACAAGTTGTGACACACTAATCAAGTTATGTTGAAGTCCTTTAACATAAGCAACCCTGTTAACAGTGAATTGTCCATTTGTGACTTTCCCATAGTCTTTCACTTGACATTTGTGATTATTCCCAAATTTGACTACTCCTGCATTTTCCAAGCTTCTATAATCTCGCATGTTTTCCTTTCTTCCAGTCATATGACGAGAGCAACCACTATCAATATACCATTTCGCATCATATTGCTCGTCACACATCACCTGCATTTATTGAAAAAATTTAGGAACCCAACACTTGTTGGGTCCATCATTAGTAGAATGAAACAAATTCTTTGAATTTAAAAACCATGTTTTCACTTTGTTTGTGACAGAATCCATTATATAAACATCATCAGATCTAGATATTGAAATATAGTCGTTCAATAGTTTTGGATTTCCATTGATTGTAATCTCATCCTTCACAACATTCGCAACTTTGATAACTGGTTTCCATTTTTGAACCGGAACTTGCGAATTATGAGATGATGAACTAGCAGTGGAAGAGTTATTTGCGAACTTGTCAAATGCATTCTTTATTTGTTGCTCTAAAAACTTCCCACTTTGATATTGTCTTCCTTTCCCTTCAAGCCAACGATTGATCGTACTTACATCAGATTTTCCTTTTGTATACGAAACTTTGGTCGGTTTTGAGACTGAAGGATTAGGAAAATTTGGTTGTTTTGGTGAAAATTTCATTTTTGCTTGAGTTGAATTTTTCAAAGTTGATGAAGTATTCGTGAATTTGCCAACATTTTGAAACTTTTGTTTATTTACAAATTTTTGCGAAGTCTCAAATTTTCGATTGTTGTCATATTTGCGAACACATGGAATTTTGTCAACAGAATTTATTGGTTTGTGAAAATTTGTATCTGTTTGTTTATTTTTGTTTTGAAATTTTGATGATGTTGTTTTTGAAATTTGTTCTTTTTCAACTTTTGGTTTATCATTAGACACAACTTGCCAAAAGATTGTTTTTCTTGCTTTTCTTTTTGAAACATTATTTTCTGTTGAATAATTTCCAACCATCAATTTGAATTCATGAGAATTTAATTTCACTTCAGCCTTTGGTTTTTCAACTTTTTCAAAAACTTTGTTTGCTTTTTCACCTTTAACCACCCATTTTTGTGATGATTTTTGTTTTTGAAACACATATGGATTTTGAGTTAAATTGTTTTCTTCTGTGTTTTGATTTGCGAAAAAACCTTCAGTAGTTGACCTTTGATTATCTTTTTCAATCATTTTGTTGAATTCAGGATGAATTTTCTCAGCATTCCCAGAAGTGACAAAAACTTGATTTGGAAAAATGGTTTTATCAGTGCATACAAAATTTGGATATACCACAGTGTTGGTTTCCAAATAATGTGCGCCTTTGTCATTTAAAATTTTGTCAAATTCTTTTGTATTTTCAAACACTTGATCAACCACAACTCGTGGAGGTATTTCATGTGAATCTTTCACATCTTCTTTGTTTTCATCAGTGTCATCAGATTTCCAGTTTTCAACTTCCACATTATCAAAATTACAATGTTGCGAAGTAGAGGGTTTTTCAGTTTCATCCTCTACTATCGAATCAACTATAATTTCTTTACCTTTGATCTTAGATGTGATATTAATGATTGACAATTTAGAACAATCAACCTCTTCTTCCTCTTCGATTTCACTGATCTCACTCATATTGTCTCAATTGTCATTGACATCAGCATAATTGAATTGAGAATCAAGAGTTGAAGTTTCGGTTTTCTTTAAGATATTCACTTGTTCACTCTTTGTCAAACTTTCATTGACAATGTTAACCAACTCATCAGCATTCAGGAATTCATCAATTTTGACAATACCATATGCATATCTATCATCAGGTATTTTGTCAAATTGAGCAATTGTACTTTCGCAATCATAAGAAACAACATCAACTTTTTCACGTTCATATTCAAGAAAAGGTAAAGGTTTCCTATGTTGTTCTTTGCTAATGTCAGAAGAATGATGTAAAGCAGTTAATTTTGCATACAATCGTTTGGCAGAATTACAGTATATGTTCCTTTGTGCTAGCAACAACCTAACATCATTTGTAAGATTATTCCTATCACAATTTACATTTTTGATCTGCATTTCAAGTTTTTCTACTCTGCTCCTTTTTATTTCTAATTCTCTTCGTGTCTCACCTAGTTGCATATTTAAATTTTGAGCTTCAGTACTAGCAGACACAATAACAGAATCAAAATAAGCCACAGTATCATCAAATGAAGTGATTCCAGCATCATAAGCAGATAAACGAATATTAAAAGATTCAAGTATAGCACGTACCTTGGTGGTCATGGGTGATTTGTCCGCGGATTTGGATACGAAGCACCTCCCTGAAATATCCTCTTCGCAATCTTCAAAACTTGTGAACATAGCTCCATGTGTAGGATGCCTCATTTCTTCGTCATCAGATCCTGAAGACCAGATCTGATACGTTCTACTCTCTTCATCATCAGATTCACCCTTCGCAACTAGAGACACTCCTTTTGTCTTAGCGCCCAACTCTTCAATCTTTTCCGAATAGTATGCTTCATCTTTAACTTTTTCCTTCTTCTCTTCTTTCTTTCACAACATGCAATTGGCTACGAAGTGATTCACACCATTGCAGTAGTGACAGTAAATTCCCGAGTCAACTTTCATCTTCTTCACTTCTTTCGCATCTTTTTGTTTCTCATCAGCTTTCTCCGTTTTCTTCCTCTCCTCTCCTCCAGTTTTTGTGACTCCACTCTTCGCATCACTAGCCTTTCCTTTTGGATTAAAAGGCTTTTTGAAAAATTTCTTAACTCTGTTATTTGAGTAGAATGCCACAGCTTCATCATCAGAGTTCATCAAAAATCCTTCATTATCTTAACCATCTTTTTCATTAACATCAACTTCTGATACCTTTGAAACAAGAGCCAAAGGACCTCCAATACTCTGTTTTGATTCTTCATACATTTCTGAAATTTCACTTTCATGTGTTTTCAGCTGATTGTAGAGATCATTCAAGTGAGTTGTATCAAAACTCTGTTGATTCTTAATCATCATACTTACGCTTTGCCATTCCTTGCGAAGACCCATGATGAAAGTTAAATTGAACTCCATGAGAGACCTAGTGATTCCATACCTATTGCAGCGAAACACAAGCTCATTCAGACGATCATAGTAATTTTCAAGAGTTTCAGCATCCTTTTGTCTGAATTCCTTCAGTTCAACTAGACATTGCTTCACTGAGTTGATCTTCGTCTTTTCGCTACCTTGATACTTCTCTTTTAGATTGTTCCAGATCTCCTTAGCTGTTTTACAACTACGAATGTAATTGTAAACCACAGGAGGTAGAGCACCTCTTAGTTCCCTCATGCACCTCTTTTCATTCTTCTTCAGACGATTTTGTTTTTCAATAACTTCAGCAGTTGTAGCAGATGCTCCGATTGCCTGAACATTAGCAGGAACTTGAACTGTTCCATTGATATAGTCCCAAAGTTCTTCATCTATTCCATTCAGGTAATCCTCCATTCTATCAGCCCACTGATCATAGTATTCAGGAATCAACATCGGAATTTTGGTTGAGGAACCAAGCAAGTGAGAGAAGGAAGTCATTGTATTCATGTTGAAGTTCGCCGTTGATGAACATAGAAATTTTCAGAAAGCTTGAAAAACTTGATGAATTTGAGAATTGATCAAGTGAATTGATCACAAATCGCTAATCGATTACTCGACTAAACAATTCAAAGACAAAATCAATTCAAATCTGAAGATCAAATTTGATTTTCAAAACCAAAATGCGCGGAAAATTTTGAGTAAAGTTGCTACTCAAAAAGCAAATGATTCTAACATGAAAATCAGATCGATGCAGTTTGAATCCTGCTCTGATACCAATTGAAGAGAATTGTTATCGAGATTATGAAAGCAATTATGATTTGAGTGATTGAAAAGTAAGAACACGAAGAGTAAATATTAATCAGATCTTATATTGATAAAGACTGATTACAAGAATAAGCAGAAAGGATATTTGAGTTCCAAAAGTTATCCTCTACTTCTATCCTCAGTCCCTATTTATAGGGAACCTGAGTGTACAAAAAATATACTAAGTCTATTACAATACGCTTCGCATAAAACTGACTTAGTAAAATAACTAAAAATGCGAAAGTGAACAAGCACACAATTCGACTTTTACAATTAAACCTCTACATGCTTCTCTCTCTCTATCTATCTATGTCAGTCATATGATGTCCCCTTTGCGTGATCGGAAGATCTGACCTTGGACACAACATATGCACCTTCTATTTCTTTATCCCTCTGTCTATTTTAGTCATATTTTATCCCCTTTGCGTGATTGGAAGAGATCCGGCCTAGGGCACAACATATGCATCTTTATATCTATCTTCTCTCTCAAATAATTGAGCACACACCTAAAGTAAAGAGCTCTTTGGAATTCCTTGATTGCTAGGGTATGTCGTGAAATGGGGAACACGTTCTAATGCACTTAAAATTGAATTAACTAAAGGTTGTCTATAGATCTCGTTGTTGAATTTAAGTGGACAACAATATCCTTGTTCGTCGTCAGCAAAATGGTCTATTTAGGAATATAGGTGCAATATCTTGTCACTTATAATCTGTCCAACTTGTCAATATCCTTTGTGTTTAAGTGGACCACAATATTGGTGATTGACCCGAGCTAAACATGCAGGTATGTGATGATAAACAATATTGAATTGCTTGACAACTTCGATCCCAAAAAGTTTTAAATTTAGTTATTACTTTTGTTTTTGTTAAACTAGTTCATATTTTTCATCTATGCACAAATTTAGGGGGGGAACTAAAAAATTCATAAAAATTTAAAAATACAAAAATATGATTATTTCTGTTTTATTTCCTTTTTATAAAATTAAAAATCCAAAAATATTTTATTTTTATTTTGAGTGTATTTTTAATTTTATTCAAGGAGACTGTATCAGAATTTTCTGAGAAAGGAGAAGAATCTTAGAAAAGAGTTGATGGTCATTACAATTCACTCTATTTTCACAAGGAATTGAAGAATTGAAACTGTACAAATTGTCAGTTAGGCAGTATCATTCAAAGAACTGTCGTATTTAAGGGATTAAAAGTCTGAAACTATACAGATGTAATGGCACCAAGGCGATGCACCTCGCAAGGCACGATTATCGCTGAATGTCTCGCCAAGGGCCAAGTGAACTTGGTAACTTGAAAAACTGCATTGAGATCTTTGATCAATGATATGCAGGGGCTAACATCAAAATAGCCATGAGTAGTTCTCCGATACTCAACAAATCGTAGTGTGTTCCTCTGTGTTCACATAGATACTGCGAGTAGTCTCCTTCTGAGCCAAGGTTGGGTCCTTAAACAACTGTGGTGAGAAGGGTCTTTATGATTTTGTGATCCACAGGGACTTTTTAGTCATGATTACTTTTCAAGGCGCAACGGTGATCGTTAAAGAATACTCATTTGAAGCAATAAAAAGTGAAGATTATTTTTCAACATTCAATCTTTAAACCCCATAAGCAAGGTGAAGTTATACTTGAAGTTATGTGACAGATTGCATTGAAGCCTCCTCAATTAATTTGCTGCTATCTATGAACTTGCTGAAGTGATCCAGAAGAATCGGTCTCTCTGTTATTTTCTCTGAAGTATTTCAAAGCTAAAAGTGTTGTTTTTCAAGAACCTTTACAAGAAGCATCTACACCCAATGTGCGTTCAAAGTCAAATTCTTAGAACGAAGTCCAACTACTCAAGATGAAGTCATTCATGCATAAATTCATATGTTCATCTTGAATTTGTGAATAAACCGAAGATTAAAGCTGAAAGACAAAGATCAAGGAAGACTGAAAAGAAAAGAAAGCAATAAACCAATGAGGAGATTGTTAGGACTAAATTATGGTTTATTCTAAGTGAAAAGAAAGCTATAAACCAAGGGGGAGACCATTAGGTCATAAATTGTGGTTTATACTTTTCTTTTTATAAGTTATTAGAGTTCTCGGTTTAGGACCGAAAACACCATGTTTTGGTGTTGTTTGGACCGAAATCACATGTGATTTCGGTTAGGCTTTATATTATTTTGTTTGGGTTTTGGGCTTGGGCTTGGTTATTAGGTCTAGGTATAAATAATGTTATTTAGGCCTTGTAAAGTGTGTGGGATGTTTTGGGGGCTGCCATAAGCCAAGAACGAGATCTAGAGAGAAACAGAGAGAAAACAGTGTGTAATCAGAATCTTGTGTACCGGGCGATTAATAAATATAGCGTGTGCATTGAAGATTAATTATCTTATTATTATTCATCTTATATCTTTGCATTATACACTTTGATTGGGATTACGCACCATCAAAGTGAATCCGATTGATACGTAGGAGAATTTGGGACTTACAAAAATTCAAGTAATTTAGAAAATGTAGAGTAATGTTGCAGAATTTATTTTACATTTTTTTTTAAATGATAGTTATCCTAAATATGATCATTGCGCTTACAAACACATTTAGTTTTACTAGTATTTTAGTACTTACCTCAATTTATAATAATAATTTCTATGTCACTGTTAAAAAAAAAAAAGTTTCAACTATATCAATCGATACAATTCGATGTAACGAATATTTATTTTTTAATTGAAAGTATAAATTATTAATAACAAACATTTACCATTATTTATTATTGAAGTATCTTAAACGTATTTAACACAATCTACTATAATAAATGAAGATAATTTGTCAAATGTCTAATGAGTTTTGGCACTTGTCATTTTATGATATTTTTTAATTAAATAATATTCACATGTCAATTTATAGTTATTTTCACTTTTTTAAATTAAAAAGTCATGTAATACTTATACTTATATATATGTAAACTATCAAGTGTAATAAATATCATACGAATTTGCAATTAATATGTTTCTTATTTCAAAACTTTATTCCTTATTTCAAAATTTTATTTTAAAAAATGAGTATTATTTACATTTTAATATTTTATTTTTTTAATCAACTCGTGTAATACGCGGGTTTTACGCCTAGTTGAAAAATAAATATCAAAAAAAATATAACTAAACATGACTCGATAATATCATAACTAATTACAAGAGATGAGAAAATCGATTCGTAACAATCATAACAATGATGCATTTTAAAAAAAAAGGACAAAATAAAGATGTCCGAGAACTTATAACTTATTTATGGAAAAGATAAGGTTATCTTAAATTTGCATCCAAACCTATTTTAGTATTTTATAAATCTTTAGTTTATTTAATAATATGATTACTACATTAAGCACTCTAAAGAGGTGATATGCTACCAAATATAACTAGCAACCTTCAAACTTGTTATTTAACCTATGGGAAAAAGGAAATGATACAAATGTCATATGAACTTTCTATGGTTAGTCTTTTTAGTACCTAAACTATGTTTGTGGCTTTATGAGGGAACGAAAATGTTGGCAACTTGTCAATTTAGTCCGTTAGACTTGTTATACCCGGTTAGCGTACCATATCCACAGGAGTTGACACATCAGACATGACATTGCAACCACATAATTGTTACCAGTTATCCAAACAACGTTGTTTTGTGTATGAATCATAGGACCCAAGTTAGCATTATTCATACCCGCCTCCGTATAAAACCACAAGATTGTTCCCTAAAATGGAAAAAGTCCAAACTTTCTTACCCTTTTTGCATCCTTTAGTTCAAACCCTAATCGTAAAGATCATGTCGTCACTCCCATCGCCCCCTACCAATCGGTCCTTCAGCGACCGTTGACAAGCTCAAAGGTGGGACGAATTTGAAGCTTGGTTTTGAGGAACATAAAACGATCCTTGGTGAGTGGTTTAGTGAAGATGTCTGCTAATTGGTCGATTAAAGACACACCACTTACATGGAGATATTTTAAATCAACTTGTTCTCTTATAAAATGGAAATCCAAGGCAATGTGTTTAGACCTGATACGGATGACGGGATTCTTTGTCATGAAGATTGCACCAACATTGTCACACAGTAGCAGGGGAGGATTCTTTAGAGGGACAACAAAATCAGCTAGAAATTGTTTAATCCAAATCAATTCAGCAGTTGTGAGATTGGATCCACGAAAAATTGCAAATTTATATTGAGATCCGATGTCATCCTTGTCAGAGATCCAAACGACATTAGAGTAAGCAAGTAAAGAAGTGGTATTAGTTGGTAAAAATGCAAACTGTGATCGAGGGTGCCATTGAGATATCGTAGGATCCGCTTAAACTCTTTCTAATGAAGAACAGTTGGAGAGTGCATGTATTGACATACTTAATAAACAGTGAATGTGATGTCAGGACGTATGATTGTAGCGTACTGAAGTGAACCCACCACTTGTCTATAGAATTTTGGATATGAAAACAGACCACCCTTGATTGTTAACTTCGTTTTAGTATCATCTAGAGTGGAAATTGAGGTAGCCTCTAACAGGTGTGTTTTAGTTAAAATATCTCTAATGTAACCCTCTTGAGTTGAGTCACATCAAAGGATTTTCGAGTAATTTGAGTATCAAAAAAATGTAACTCCCCCAAATATTTTAGTGAAAAGACCTTTTGCAGTTGATGAATGAAGTTTTGAATTATATTCGCATTTGTATCTGTGATAATCAGATCATCAACATAGACTAGAATGTAAATAGTGGTTTTGTTAGATGTGTGAACAAACAATGATGTATCTGATTGGCAAGCACAAAACCCTTATGGGATAAGATAAGTTTTGAGCTTATTGAACCAGGATCGTGGTGCTTGTTTCAAGCTATAAACCGTCTTATTCAATCGACAAAGATGAGACAGATAGGTGGAGTCTTCAAAGCCACTTGGTTGCCTCATGTAAACATCTTCTAGTAAATTGCCATTGAGAAATGTGTTATTGATGTCTAAGAGTCGAATACACCAATGATTTGAGATTGCAATGGACAACACCAATCGAATCGTAGCGGGTTTGATAACAGGATTGAATGTCTCAAAGTAATCGATACCCTCCTCTTGACTGTATCCCTGCACAACTAAACGGGTTATATCATTCAATAGAGCCATCTGACTTTTGTTTGACCCGATAAATCCATTTACAACCTACAACATTCATATTAGTGGGAGATGGAACCAGTGACCAGGTTCTATTCCTCATAAAAGCATCATATTAATGATTCATTGCCTCTTGCCAACAAGGAGATTTAGCAACTTGTTTAAATGTGGAGGGTTCAATGGTGAGACTGGAGGATAAAGAAGATGGAAAAACTTTTGGGCTTGAAAGAATGTGTGAAAACTTGAGTTACCATGTGATGGTGATTGTTCACATCAGGTCTATAATGAGAAGAAATAGAGGGTTGTTGGTGAGCACGAGAACTAAAAGCTTTGATAATGAGGACTAGAACCGAAAGAATAAGATGAGGAGGAAGACAAGGTGTGACTAATGTTTGGTGTAGGAGGTTGTGTGTGAGGTGGGGGATGTGGTGTTGTGATATGTAATGTAGAAGCTTGTTGTAGAAGGTGCAAAGATACCAAAGAAAGCGGAGTAGCAGGAGTAGGAGTAGGCGATGGTAATGTAGGCGTGGAGTAATGGAAGACATCTTCGTTAAAGACCACATGGCGAGCTATATAGATGCAAGATGATGGTTGGTTGAAGCATAAGTATCCTTTGTGAGAGTCATTAAACCTAATAAACACACATTGGAACGAAAGTCAATTTTATGTGAGTTGTAAGGTTGGAGAAATGGAAAACACAGACACCCAAATGTTTTAAGAAATCCATAATCAGGAATCTTAGAGTACAACTTTTGATAAGGAGATTAAAAGGCAAGCATGTGTGTAATTGTTCGGTTGTGTAAGTATGTTGCAGTCTTAAATGCATGTTCCTAAAAGGGGTCAAGTAGAGAAGAATGAGCAAGAAGGGTGAGACCTTTCTGAACTATGACACGATTACATCTCTCAATGCCCCATTATGTTCTTGTGTATATGGGCAAGAGACACAGTGAGTGATTCCATATATGGTGAGATAGTTGGAGAAGGTGCGATATTCACCCCCCAGTCGGATTGAATGCTTTTGATTTCAATAAAAGTTTATGTTTTAATCATTTGGTGAAATTTCACAAAAGCATAAAAAGATTGTGATTTATGGGAAAAAAAAGTAAATCCAAATGAATTTTTTACAATCATCAATAGATAAAATGAAATATCTATTTCCATTTATAGAAAAGAAAGGTGAAGGACACCAAACATCGGAATAAATTAAAGCAAAAGGTTTGCTAGAAACTACTTGAAAAGTTGGTAAAGAAAATCGATGACTCTTCCCCAGTTGACATGAATCACAAACACAAGGAAAGTTATTTGATGATATTGGTAGCTTGAAGGATGAAAGCAGTCTTCTAAAGAGAGGAGCATGTGGGTGAGCTAGATATTTGTGTCATCCATGGAGAGAGGTTTAAATGTCCGTGAAAGCCATGGTAGGGGCTGATTTATTTCATGTTTTATTGAAAGAAGAAGGAAGATGAAAGAGGCCATCATTGACGTCCTCGTTGAGGTGTGTGTGACACTACGATGACTTAACAACACAATGTTTAGGCCAGAATTCCATGTAGATATTATTGTCATTAAAGAGTTTAGAAACACTAAGAAGAGGTTTGGTAATGTGAGGAACAATCAAGACAACTGACAATTTGAGATTATGAAGAGTAGTAGATGCAATATGAGAAATAGGTAGATTTGTATCGTTCCTAACTTGAAGTTTGTATGAGTCATGGTGTTCTTCTGCAAGAGTCATTTTCTGAAGATCAGAAGCCACATGATATGTTGCATCGGAGTCAAAATACCATGACGGGTCAGCAACTATGGATGGGTTGTGATACTGAGCCAAATGAGCTTGAGCATGTGAAGATTTTGGATTAGGTCGGCGGGATGGATAGTCGATCTGGTTGGACCTTTATTAGCAGTCTATTGCTTCATGACCCGATTTGCTACACAAATGACATTGAGGGCATCAACGTCATGGGTCGGAAGAGCGATTGCCTGAAGATTGAGGAGATGAGATACCAAAATTGTTGGAGTAGTACCTGGATTGGTTGCGATGCACATTGAGAGCTAAAGGGGCGGAGGTATTGGATGTAGAAGGGATTGCACATGTTCGAGCCTTTCTTCTTATTGAAGAAGTAAGCCCATTAGGTTATCAACCAAATCATTATAATATTTCATCATAAAGGTTGCAGTGAACGGACCATAAGAGGAATCAAGCCCGTTGAGAATGTGCCTAATGAGATCTTCTGTAGAAATCGGATTAAGATTCTTAGCCAAGGAGTCATCAATAGCACGTTTCTTTTCAAGATATTCAATCATGGGTAACGAGCCTTTAGTCAGATTCTGAAGTTGGGTCTTCATAACCATGTCTGTAGCATTGGTTTAGGCTTTGAAAGTCTTCTTGAGAGCAGTCCAAGCAAGATGGGAAGAGGTTGAACGACACCAGAGTGCGTTCTGAGAGGGTGGATTTTAACTAAAGAACCACATAATGATCACGCTTCTTCCACAATTTGTACTTTGGGTTCTCTGGTTGTGAGCTCTATACACTAAAAGAAGGGACATATCCATGAGCATGACCATAGATCCAGTAGAAAGGTAGTACACCGGATTTATGATAAAACAGAATGAAGTCATGCATGATCATCATCATTCAGTGAAAATGTATAAATTTGAAGATAAATTTTCAAAACCTTTCACACCATTAGGCCGATGCATTCTAATTCACACCCTGATTTCTATATATATATCAAACTTAGTCAAGTGATTATCGATATTAAATTTAGTTACAATATACTTCACAAAAACAAATAATAATAAATTACAATATACTTCGTATAGTGATAATCAATATAAATTTTGTTAAAAAAGATTATCCATATCTGTGAAAATAAACTTCGATTATTAAATTTAGTTTAAAAAGATTATGATATATATATATATATATATATATATATATATATATATATATATATATATATATATATATATATATATATATATATATATATATATATATATATATATATATATATATATGTTACAATAAACCGTCGGGAATTCGATATACGAAGAAAATAGGTTAATCATATACTGTCGCCTTTTTCCCAACAATGCCTTCCTCCGCCGTCAGCCCTACTACATGTGAATGGAAAAGAAGGATTTTAGGAAAAATTATCTCTGCTGTTCTCCTCCTCTTCTTCGTGTTTACTGCACCATCCACTGCGGATATCATATCTGCGAAAATCCGATCTCATAACCGAGATATGATTGTGTTCTCGGAGTTCGAATATTCACATACCGGTTACGTTTCTGTGGCGCTCTCCTCCGTCGCGATCTCCTCCATTCCGGTCACATCAAACGTATCACAACTTGATCCTTCGCGTATCGGTTTCTTGCTTCTATCTGATGAATTTTTATACCGCTACTACCAGGAATTCAAACAAAACCCTGATATGTGCCCCTTAGATATCAAAAACATCTCAGTCCTCTTCACATTCCAAGATCTCTCCCCTCCTCTTCAGTCGTCCTTTAACAAATCGTACCATGTCACATATCCGGTATGTACTCTCTCTTTTTAGCCAATTGCAACGACCAATTCCTCCTTACCATGGATGTCCGCACAGAGCTCTACAGCACCGATGATGAAGGGACTACCACTACCAAAGACTATTTATCAGCTGGGCAACCGCAGCCGTCTTTTTTCTTCAGATTGTTCCTTATTTATCTGTGTTTTCTAGTGTTTTGGATCTCTATATCCTTAAAGAACCATCGATATTTTCAGAGGATCCATCTACTTATGGGTGTGTTGCTTGTTATAACTCTTGTTCACTACTTATGTGCGATGGCGGATCAACAAGACCTGAAGGTTACGGGGAGTCATCATGGATGGCATACGTTGTTATACATATTTCAGTTTATGAGGAATGTGCTTTTGTTCACCGTAATCGTGTTGCTCAATGTAGAATGGTGTTTAAGGAAGCCGTTTTTGGTAGAGGGAGAAATATTCATCTTGACGATCGTGATCCTACTTCAGGTTTGGGCTAATGTAAGCTCTGTAGCGGCTGTGGAATCCGGTCCGCTTAATTATCAAGAGTTGCAGTATTTGATAGATAAGTTTTCGCTTATAGATTTCAGCTGTTGCCTGGTTGTTGGTTTCCATTGTTTTAACTTGGCTGATCAGACTACGGATTCATCAAAGGGGACTTCTGCTACTGCTATGCCGCCGAATATGTTCCAGGCCTGGGTAGTAGTATACATTATATATTCGAGGGGAATGAATTTCCCGCTAAAGGTTACTGCTGCAAGAGAAGCCGGTGATCTTGTGTTCTATATGGTGATGTTTTACATGCACAAACCAATTCTTCTTGAGGAACAGAATTTAAACTGTCTGGGGTAGGGAAGTTGATTAATCTTCAAGTGTTTTTTCGTGGAACAGTTAGATGTTTTTAGTCTCTTTAATTTTGAGTTTTAGGCTTGTTCTGTTCATAACATATACTAGGTAGCTAGGTTCATGGATATTTTGAGTTTTAGGCTTGTTCTTTTCATAACATATACAAGGTAGCTAGGTTCATGGTTGTTTTTCGAATAGCTGTTGATTTCATAAGCTTATATAAAATGTATATAATTTATGATTTCTACAACATTATTCTAAATAATTGTATTATCAACACCGTAATAAATATATCTCTAAATATTATTAAAAAATAGAGTAAATTAGTCCCTATCCAAATGCTAAATTGTGCGTTCCGTCCTTATTTTCAAAAATTAACTCGGACTATCCTTCATCTGGTTAAAAGTTGTACGTTTTATTCCTCGTTGGTTTAAATATACACGCTTAATCATTTGCGAGACATAAAATGACTATAATGCCCTTTGCAATTTTATTTTCCATTTATTTTTATCATTTCTGCTTACTTTTAATTATTAAAAATATTTTAAATAAAATTATAGGTCTCTCTCTCTCTCTCATTAAAGAACACTTAACCACCACCAAGATCACCGAAATCTAAGCCGCTACCAGAAAATCTACCCTCAGCTCACTCTACTCCACTCCCTGGTTCAAAGCTCAAGACTACCACACCCTCCTTCCATCGAGGCACCCGTTCACCTCCTCCTTAAGCTAAGGATGTCAAAAAGTCCCGTGGGACCCCGTTCCCGTGGGGTTCCCGGCCCGTTTGGGGGGAATTTAAAAAAAAAAATCGGGGGTGGGGACGGGGGCGGGGACAAGGTTAACCCCCGTTTTAATTTCGGGGGCGGGGGCGGGGGCGGGGATAGACAATCCCGTCCCGAAACCCCCATGGGGACCCCGTTAATAAATTTGTCATACCCCTGAACCAGACGGCGGAAACGTCCGAGGGCTATTGTGACTCAATTGAATACCATCACAATGAATATACATGAATCATAACATCATTCATCACCAAGCATTGAAATATTACAACTAATATTTTTTACATTCAATACATTGTTTTAAACATTACATTTCCATAACTTAAACCGTTCGATACTAATTTAAACAAAACACCGTGACATCACTGGATACATATCCTTCAATTTACCTGTTACCTGAGAATACAAGTATTTTGGAAAACATCAACATATGAAATGTTGGTGAGTTCATAAGTCATGTTTGAAAAATAATGATTTTTGTGTAGTTTGAAAACCCAGAAAATCCGATATTTTCTAAAAAGAGTATTGTTTATAAAAAGTGTGGAGATCCGTAGTATGCTTGTCGATTCTTGTAAACGTGTATAATTGTTAAACCTTGTATACATCACATAGATAAAAGTGTTGAACTTCCCGGGAAAACCCGATGTTTTCCTCGTACATAAAATTTTGTGTCTTGTTTATTGTTATACCGATTCGACGATTGTTTCCGATAATTCCAGGTGACATTAGATTAATTATGGGTTGTGAGTCATTATAATCACGCATTAATGAAAATGACTAGTTTATAACTACCAAATACAAACGATCCCTTAGGCTTCGTCCGTACTACTCACTTAATCCAACCATCATGACTTCTCATAGCCCCACAACCGAGGAGAAAGGAAGGTACGAAGCCCCCATTATTTCCATAAATCGTTCAAGGCTATCGGGAATGCGACAGGCACTTGGCCCGACTCGCATTTGACTTCTCGACTTTGCTAGCAGTACCAATGGGCCCTTGGGGCCCAACAGCACAATAAAGCTATTGAAAGTCCTTTTACATGGAATTAGGTCATAGAAGGCCCAATAACATGTAAGCGCGTTACCTTCGGGCCCAAAGATCATGTTATTGGGCTAGCTAGGCCCAACAAGCATGATTTGAAACTTTCAAGCCCAAAGATTGAATATTAACTTCTCGTAAATTTCGCGTGTTTATTGAAGTACTTATTGTTTATTGATTTTTGATTCGTTATTGATTCGAGACTGAATCAATTCATGTGGTAACGATATTGGTGTTGAAAGCGTATTTGTTATTACGTTTCGCCGGTAGTCGTGGTACTCATATTTCATCTTAAGGGGTTTATTGTTTTTAAAAGTAAGAGTTTACCTTTTTATGACCCTTCTTAGATAAAATTTACGCTTTTAACCCTTTGTATAAAAGAATTTCCATTTTAGTCCTTACCATTTTTCTTGACACTTTAGTATCAAAATTTATTAAAAGATATTTTTAGCCCAGATTTACTTGGTAAACAGCTTAAGTCCTTCAAAAATGAATTTCTCTCGGTTGGAACCCTTATTTTCCGCAACTTTACAGTTTTGGCCCAAAATGGAAAATCATTGCATTTTTTATCCCTTTTGACTTTGAAAAACATTTTTGACCCTTGAATTAGTTTTATTACACTAGTAATCCCCTGTTTTACAGAAATTGCAATTTCAGCCCCTCAATTTCAAAAATCTCGCAAATTGGGGCTTATTGGGCCGAAAAGCCCAATTTAGCCCATTAGGTTCAAAATTTACATTTTAAGCCCCTCAAAAGTGTTGATATTCAGTAAATTATTATTAGAAACTGTTTGGACTCTTTTCAACCTTCAGAAATTATCATTTGTCATTTTGGGCCCCTTAGTTTGGTATTTTTGACAATTTGAGCCCAAAAATGGGTTTTAAGTCCAATAATGTTCATTCTAACCAACTAAACTATTTTTCTAGACTTGATTAGTGTAAAATGGTATAAGTTATGTTTATTTCATTCCTTATATTGTAGATCTCGGTTTTTAGGTTCTTTTGGCTAACATATTCATCACAAATCACATATGATCATACATACAAGCATAAAAATCACACAAGGCATACATTTACTCATAGATCTACACATTTGCTTGTATTTTCCCCCACAAAAACTTATAAAAACCGAAAAAGAGGGGGTATGAAGCTCACCTTGGGTGTGGTTTCGGTTTTGGAAGGAAAATGAGAAGAAAATTCGGCCTTAGCAACCTTCCTTGGAAGATTTCGAACTTGGATGCTTCTAAGGTGCTAAATCATAAGTTTGAATGGATTAAGAGGTGATTCTTGAATGGAATGGAATAACTAGCTTATGGATCTAACATCAACTTACCTTAGATGGTGTGTTAGTGGGAAAAATCTCCTTGAAGCCTCCTAATTTTTGAACACTTGGAGAGGAGTGGAGAGAGTTTCTGTTGAGAGAGTTGAGTGAAGTGTGTGTGTGTGTGTGTGTGTTTTGGGTTCGGCCGAGAATCAAGAAGAAAGGAGAGAAGAGTGAAGTGTGAAAGGATGGTGCATGGAAGTATGAGTCCTCTTGCATGGAAGTCCCTTGAATAATTGTGAGGTGGCACACATAAAGTCAACTCTTCCTTCCCTTGGGCTTGGGCAGAGAATGGGAGGGAAAGAGGAGGTTTTTTTGGCTTTTTGCCCTTAAGCCCATATTATAGTTAGGCTAGATGATGCTTGACTCAAATAAATCCAAGTGTAGTTTTTTTTATGACTATTAGGGCTAAATTAGGTAAATTATGCCCTAAAATGGTTCATGTAATTAATTTATTTCATTTTAGGCCCAATATGGCCCAAAATATTGAAATACATGGAAGTGGGTCCAACTAGAGCCCATTTAAGAGTTCTAAGCCCAAGATGGTCAAATTGGAAGCTTATTGGTCCATTGGGCCCAATAAGGAATTCCTAATCCAAAATGGTCTTAAACAAGAACTCATAGGGTTTCCAATTGCTTATTGACTACTTGAAATGCTTGCATGGGGTGTTTGTTTGAAATTTTATTGTCATAGAGTATGCATCATACATGCTCTTGTGTCTTTGATTCATAATTTGGCTTAATTTTTGTAGTTACAAGGCACAAAATTTTCTAGTTGTAACAAAATTACACATATATTTACATATATTAGTTATATAAATATAATAAACTATAACATGATTTTGAGCTTCCAAAATTTATCAAAAAAACATGTCTTTAAATTGTTAGTATAATGTTTTTAAGATGTCATAACTTTTTTATTTTTAACATGTAAAATTATACTATAAATAATTATTTGTTATCTAAAATAGCTTCTTTAAGCGTAAATAACTACTTCTTTTAGCAAAAAAAAGGCAGCCCAAAATAATCGGGGGCGGGGGTGGGGGTAACAAAGGGGATTCGGGGGCGGGGGTAGGAAGGCTGAACATTTCGGGGGTGGGGCGGGGACGGGGGAACAAGGAAATTTCGGAGACGGGGCGGGGGATGCACTCCCCGTCCCGTTTGCCCCCGTTGACATCCCTACCTTAAGCCACATGTTTCCCGGAAAAGAATCACAGACCACCACCTCCTTCACCATCGCCACCCTCTTGTACAAGCACCAACCAAAAACTAATCGTGAACCTCCATTAACCACCTAACCAGCAACATCACCTCCAACAGCCTCCACCGGAAAACCCACATGTGATCACTTCAAGCACCACCTACAAAATCTCGACCCACCACCATGACCACCAAAATACAACCTTCATATGCCACCACCCTCTAAGGTGATGTTCCATACCTTACAGGTATATCTATAACAGATGAATGATACCATTTTCCAACCAGTGTAACTATCTGATGTGATCACAATCTCTGGTGAGAGAGTTGTAGACGATTTTCGGATATGGAGGATCGTCATCATCACAGCCTCCGGTGGAACCACCAACGTCGCCTCATCACCACAATCTCCGATGGAACCACCAACTCCGCAATTACCATCACCATAGTCCCCTGTTCGACAATTTATTACACCATAACCTGTAATTCATTGTCTCTCTTCACTTCACTGAGATAAATACAACCCAAATTAAGAGAGGTGGTTCTCTAATCTTGATCTTTAGTGAACTAGAATCGGGAAAGAGGGGGTTAGGTTTAAGTTCAGGTGGTCTGCTTTGAAATGTAGAGCAATCATGGACATGGCTTCAACTCCCAAACGAGAAGCAAACTCGAAGATGTCCATAAATTCGAAATGTGCCGCCATCGTCGAACCATCTAGTGTTCGCCATCAACTGAATCATCGTCGCCCGCACCTCTCTGTACCTCAGATTCTCACAATTCAAACGGAGGCGCAGGTGGATCTAGGGTTTTAAACGGTGATGGAGGCGAATGGGAAAGAGGGAAACAAATGGGTCGAAGGAAACCAGGAAAGGGGTTAGGGTGTTCTTGGGTACAGATATTTTTTTTTTCTTTTTTTTTTTAATCTAAAAAATATAAATTAATAAAAGAAAAATTAAAAAAGAAATTATTAAGGGCAAAATAGTCAACTTAGGTCTATAGGGACGACCTAAGTGAAAAAAAAGATAATACAGGGAAGGTCCGAGTTAATTTTTAAAAATAAAGACTAAACGCGCAATTTAACATTTGGACCAAGGACGAATCGTGTAACATTTGAAAAATACAATCTAGGCCATTAATTGTATTTCAATCCTATGTGTTCTACCCTTAGATCAAATTGCCAACATCATTTTCCCCAAATTGAATATATTTAATTCCAATAAAAGTTTTCTAATTGTCAAACAAAATTAACTTACATCCGTAGAAATGGAATGTATATAATTCCAATAAAATCTTCTCATATTTTAAATCTTGAATTTCCGGTTACAAAGCTTTTAATATGGTCAGCTTTAAAAACATACTAGTAACAAACCATTTCAATTAAGACATTAATATCAACCATTAATATAAATATGTTTTTATTCGTAAACCATTAATATAAAATTTATTTTTATTAGTAACCATTAAATACCAAAAAATCATATTCAAATTATCACATACATATACGATTCATCATTGAATTCATGGTTCACACTTATTTCGTTGTTTTTCTTTAAATATTTTTCTACAACATCATTCTTATTGTTTATAATTTCCATCATCATTCTCTGCTTCAAACCTTCGCTGTTGTGCAGTAGAAGGTAAGTACATTATTTCGCTTTTTATGTTTTTTTTAGATTATTTTTTTTTTGTTCTTATATCAAATATATGTATTCATATATTTCGATTTTCTTTGTCACAAATTATATGAAATCGGTTAACTACTTTTCTGAAACTTTTCAAATAAAAAGGAAAAGATATTACGTACCTTTAACACAATAGAAATTAACTATCTTTGGAATTGACACTAATTAGGAAAATGTCATTTTTATATATTAAAGATGATTATGATTTTTTTAAATTATTATGTCATAAAAATCCGATTAATTTTGATATGATTTTAAAATATTTTGGTATGATCCTATTACACTTTTAGGTTGATTTAATAGGAAATAATATATAATCTATTTATGCATCTTTTGAAATTAAGTATGGAAACAATTTTGTTGACAGCTATAATAGCTTTCACACCTTTTTATGAATCATACCTCTTTACAGATAAATGCATTGTATACGTCCCTTTTATTTCATATAAAAGTTCTTTCTAATACTAATTGTTTTCCCTTTTATTTTACACCCATGGCACAAAACAGCCGCGATGAGATCGTCTTTGATAAGGTTGCTGACATCGATGCATCCAAGGAAACCTGAAACATTCGTGTTCAAGTACTCTTGATTTGAAAGCAAACTTAAAAAACAACTCAAACATGTTCAGCAGCTTGGACATGATTTTAATTGACGAGTAGGTATAATTTTATCTTTTTATTATTATGTTGCTTTTAATTTATAAAATTTAAAACTTAACCAAATTTTTTTCAATTACATGACACTAAAATACAAGCAACAATAAAAAAAAGTTCATTAGTTCGTTTGAAGCCCTCTTTGCTGAAGAATCTATAAGGGAAATTAGTAGTTTTGGTATGACCGAAATGAAGGAGATTACATGAAGGTTGATCATAAGCATTAGAATAATTTCTACAAAACAACCAAAGTTCGTGTATCAAATGATTTTGCTGTTATAGTGGATCCTTATAATTTTGTGACTTTTCAGGATTTAATAGCCAAGAATCTTGACACTCGTGTTGCATTTGGTAAGATTTTATTTTAACATTCTACCTTATGTACACACGAATATTTATTATATTACACATCTATAATACAACAATCGTTTATTTTTATTTTTGTTCAAGATTTTCATGGTTAGGTTGTGTCGACTAATCTCATGAAAGTGATATTGAAAATTCAAGGGAGATACGGTTGATGAACTTTGTTGATCGGATCTAAGTTAAGTATATGTGTTTAAAACATTTTATTTTCTAAAGTATTTACACCTTTCATTATATTTTAGTTTTATATTTTTTGCTTTTTTACTAATTAATTATTTCTATTAAATAATTAATGGCATTTCATGTATGAAGTACAAATCTTATAACAATTATATAATATTTTCAATAATTTTGTTTATTTTCTAACTATAACATAACAATTTTTTTCGTATTTGATGTATATAAATAAAGATCCGATTAATTGTATTTAAATGAGGGGGTCTTATATAACATTGAAGATAGATGAAAATAAATTAGTTAAATTTATATATAAAAACCAAACAAACTATTAAAAAAAAGTTAACCATTGGAGATGCTCTTAGTATAAGAATGGTCTATAATTCATTTATATTTTGTACTATAGCAATAAATAAATGAATCCACATAATATGTTATTCACATAAGCCATAAATTACATATGAACATAAAGTATTTATTCCTATATTCATTGGAAAGATTCTAATGAGTTATTTTTTATTTAATGAGCTTTATTGGTTAAGCATTTAATATGGACAACTATATATGGTTGTTTCTTTTTGACTTGATCCGGACATAATGATTTAGGGCATGTTCGACACAGAGTGTTTTGGAGCGTCTGGGAGCTTGTAGCTTCTAGTGTTTGATAAAATGTTCCGTTATATTTTGTACTATAGCAATAAATAAATGAATCCACATAATATGAATCCACACTACAAGCTTCTAGCGTTTAGTTTAAACAAAACGCTCCAAATCCAAATGCTATTTCATATAGCGTTTAACAAAATGCTACAAGTTACCCGCTACCAGCTAATTTTGCCGAACACACCCTTAATGAGTTAAACCTAAAAAACGACTTAATGTATTATAACTCCTCTCATGTTAAAATTGATTAATATTGTTAAAATGATCATTTAATTAGTCTCATTAATACTATGTATGCAAGACTTTGTCGTGACAGACATCATTATCCACTCAGCCCTCTCACAAGACATCATTATCCACTCAGCCAATTTACCCATGCACCATTTAACTAGGAAAAAAAAACCAACCCCTAACATGTACATGAAAAAGGGAGAAGCCATAGACTTTAAGGGTTCGAGACTAGCTTCCTACAAAATGAATGATCAAATCAAGACTAGCAAAACAAAATTATGATTCAAAACTCATAAAAACCAAAACTATTTACAAGTCTCTTTTTATGTTTCTTAATCTACGTGTATGTTTTTTTTTCTTTCCTTTTAGTGTTATAAACTCCTAGTGATGCTCACCAAGTAAAGGTTTCTTTTCCTTTGGTTTCATGCTAGCTCTTCGAACCACATCCCAAGCCTTTTGTGGTGCAACCACTCCTTGCTGTGTTGCAAAAAACGACTCGTACCCTGGCGAGTCAAACGCAAAACCGGTGTGCTTTGACTTTTCCTTTGGTAGCATCGCAAATGCATACTTTCTTTCATCTTCTGGGCTCAATTGGCCTCCTATATCAAGCAATCCCGCACCAACCGTATCTGCCTCATCCCTATGTATCTCTTGAACAATCTGATAATCGTACGGGTATAACCATCTCTGAAACCTGAAACACTCACACTTTTAAGTGTCAAAATAATAAATTAATACCGACATAACATGACATAACATAACATAACATAACACGTTGTACTGTTTTTAGTCTGCATTGGACTGGGAGTTGCTCATCATTAAAAATAACCCTAGAAAACTTACCCTTGGTATACGAAGTCCAATAAAAGTGCAACAGTGGGAATAAGAATGACCATCAGATAGAAGTAGATGGTGCTCATCAGCACATAAATACTAAAATAAGTCCCCTGAATTCAAGACACAAAATTATAAAAAATTTAACATAGATGATAAACAATCTATATCCTCAAAAAAAACAAAAAATAATAGCAAAGAATATAAGTACCTTATCTACAAAAACAATGGCATATATAAAAATGAATATGAACCACAACAACACACTCCCACCAATGCTTATAATATGCCACCTCGTAACCGTACTACACATCATTAAAAGCCGCAAATTGACAGTTATGACAAGACACGTAAACGCGGTTGTGCTAACGTCCCACTGCCCCAACATTTTCCCCAACGAAGTCAACCCCGCAGTACTCGAAATCACCGCAAAATTATACACAATTATCGATTGATAAACCGAAATCAAAGCCAAAATCCCAACAACTTTCCAATTAAAAAAACTATTATTCACCCCCTCTTTATACAACTGCGGATACTTCTTCGAAAGCTCCGCCCCCACATCCTACACACACACACAACGGAATGGAATCACAACGGAGTGATGAACATGGGAATGGAATTGGTGATTACCTTGTCGAGGAGTCCGACAATGACAACCGGGAGGGCGGTGAAGATGACGTTGTATAGAGACTGACACCAGTCGTCGTAGAATCTTTGACCTGAGTATCCGGTGTTGAAAGTGTACCAGAATTGAGTCAAAGTGAATGTGAGATTTTTGTAGAAAAAATAGGAAACGACTTTGCATAATCTCAGATAAGACCATCTTCCATGAACAAGGAGAAGATCTGTTAGAAACCGGAATTGAGCAATTGCAAAGTCACTAGCCATTACTGCTTGCATTCCTTCTAGACCGCTTATTCCGACTCCGATGTTTGCTGCTTGAATCATTCCGACATCATTTGCACCATCACCGATGCTTAGTGTTATTTTATTCGCCCCTATTCTCACCAATCTTGTCACCTTTTTTAAATAATCAACAACGTTAGTTATCGATAAACAAAAAAAAAAAAATTAAATGTTGATATATTATTTTACCTGTGCTTTTTGTAAAGGAGAAACACGGCAGCAGACAACTGAATTACAGTTCAAACTCAAATTAAGCAAAATTGACCTCAGGCTTGGGTCTAATGCATACATTAAACACTTTCCATCTATAAGAAGTGCCAACTTTTGACCAGATGTGCCACGGAGGATCGTTATCGCTTCCTCATGGTATTTTTGTAACTCGTTTTGAACTGTCTCTTTTATAAGCTGAGCGATCTCCACAGGGTCACCCTGGTTATATTTTTTTTTTATTATTATTTTAATAAACTAAGAGTATTGAAAATTCTGATATGGTAAAATTAAGTAGGAGCTATTCCTTACTCTGTTTTCAGCATCTCTGATCTCATCAGTTTCTGAACTGATAATAAACTGTTTCATCTCATTGTTGATCAACTTGCAAGCTGCGAAAATTAAAATCTTTCTAATGAGATTAAATATATAAACTGTGAAAAAAGGTGGAAAATGAATTATATACCATAAGCTATATTTATTGCTGTTTCTAATTTGTCCCCTGTAAGCACCCAAATCTTTATTCCAGCTTTAGCAAGAGTTTCTATACATGATGGCACCCCTTCTTGAAGCTTGTCTTCTATAGCAGTGCATCCAATTAAATTAAGATCCGTTTCAATCAATTCCGCCACCTATTTTCAGTTTTACATATTTTAAAAAAAAAAAAAACAAGAAATGCCAGAACAGTACAGAACAGAACAGAACAGAACAGGTTGCACCTCGTCCAATTTCTTCTCACGATCTCGTAATGCAGATTTTGCATTGATAAATTTTTCATTCCAACTTTCATAAACGTCTTCACTTAATTCTTTATAAGCCAGACAAAGAGTTCGCAATCCAGCTTCTCCATATTGTTCCATATGCACCCTCGTAATTTGTTTAATTTCATCGCTTCCAGCCCCTAATCTTTCGTAAATTACAGTATCAGCCCCCTGTGATCAACAGATTCTAAATTAGTAGTCAGTTTTCATGTCAATAAAGAGCTTCAAGTTTGCAATGAGAGCCTTACTAGTTTACTAGATTCTTACTTTGCAATACAACACAAGCCTCCCGTTTTTGTAACGACATACAACAGATTGCCTCTTTCTAGTACTATAAAAAAAGGTAAAAAAAAAAAAAAAAAAATTATGGTCAGATAACATACCATGAAACATCAAGTCAAAGAGTTGACCAAAATATTATATATACCTGTTAAACTCAAGAACATTAAGGATTTCATATGAAACATCTTGAACATTTCCCATTTTCTCAACATTTGATTCACGAACATACACCATTGTAGGCGTACGCCTGAAAATCGTTTATATCTATACATTATACACCATAATTATAATAAATACTAATTAGAAATTTAAAAAATACCTATAGAAAAAGAAGCCAAAGTTTTTTGCAGCAGTAACTAAAGCAGCTTCATCAGGTGATGCAGCTTGATATTTAAGTTTATCTGGAGTCTCTTCACCTTCAGGGAGTACAGTATGACATATAGCAAGGCATCTGAAAAATTCCTAAACAATCAAGGAAAAAAAATAAATTATTAAAAACTTCATGTTACAACAATTTATATGAAAGTAAATTAATTACCCTACACATCTCAGCATTAGGTTCATTCCTCCAAGCACCAGACATTAGTCTAGCATCATCAAAATTAAACCCCTTATCACGTGTTGCACTTGATGGTCTTTGAACCTATGAATTTTTTTTTTTTTTTAAATTATATTTTTGCATAAAGTTTTACACAATTTTTTTATAAATTGCGTTTGCATACCTCTTCAATGTCTGCAGCATTCTGTCTAGCTACTCCCATTTCAATTTCACTAACACCACTTCCATAAGTTTCTCCACCAACAGAGCACTTAAAGAACTCCATTAAATTTCTTGTTAAAGTTCCAGTTTTATCAGAGAAAACATACTCAACTTGCCCAAGTTCTTCATTCAGATTCGATGTTCTTGCTAATGCAGGAGTGTTGGTTTCAACATGATACATATGCAAGTCGTTGTTTATGAACTTAGTTGACTGAATAAACTTGATCATCTCAACAGAAACATAAAGGGAAATTGGAATGATTGGTGAATAGAGAGTAATCAGTGTAAAGATGCTTAGAACAAACACCACAAGTCTGTTTCCTGGATTAAACTGTTCAGATTCCACATTAACTTGAAGCTGTAGGTAATAATACCTCACGTCCACAAATAATGCACTGTGAAAGGGTAGAATATTAGCATATGAGGAAAGGTCAAAATGGGAAATAAAATTTATGACTAATGAGCATGAAAGTCGATATAATACCTTCCTATAGCACCAATGATACACAGAGTTAGGAGAACACCAAAAAGAGTAGCGATTACTTTGTCAAGTTTCTTCTCAAGTGTACTCCTTTTTGAAGGGACATTCATGGTGTTCATCATTACCTGTATTTTAATACAGTTTAAACATAGTTTTGTAATTGTAATATTGTATATAGATAAAAAATATAAAAAAATGGAACAATTTTCAAAAACCTTAGTCTCGTGTCCAGTAAATACTACAACTCCAACAATGTATTCTGTATTGCGTAGACTGCAACCCTGAATTTTCAAAAAATTATATATATATGAAAAAAGGAAATATTTGAACAATAAGAAAAAAGAAGTATAATATTAATATCTTACTCTCAAAACAATTTGATTTGGACCAAGGGGTAGAGTTTGCTTTTGGACTATCAAATTACCAGTGAAGGTATAAAGTGAATTATTTGGTTGTTCACATTGTATTTGGCCTGAAAATGGAATATATAAAGGCATCATCAATGTAAAAATGGAATTCCAACAACTTAAATTAAAAGTATAATAAACATATAATATAAGTTATATAACCTTTGAATTCTGAGGCTTTTTCTTGTGTCACATAGTCCCATGTCTTCTCCATAGCTTTCCTGATTTTAAGATTTGTTTCACCATCCAGATTTGCAGTCTATGAACATGGAAAATGCATAAATTAATATGAACCAAATAACAAATCAATCTGAATTCCTTTTAATTAATAAACTTGAATTGAAATAGACCTCAATGTAGCAAATGCCATCAGGATTTGTAGATGCAAGGAGTAATAAATCTGCTGGAAAGAACCCATCTTGCTTCACCTACAACAACCAGATGAACCCTAAGATTTGCATTGAACTTTTAATAATAATAATAATTTATAGATTGATTTGTAAATGTAGAAATGGAGCATACTTACTCTAACAATATCCCCAACCTGCAGCAACCTCCAGGGTACAGATTCCCATGTTTTGTCTTGCATCAAGTCAACAGGAGAATTGTTTATTGTCTTATCATTTTGAAGCCGCTTCTGTTAATAATTAGGGTTTTGTATAGGAATGAGAAACATAAACAACTATAAAGAAACATAAGCACTAATTGCACTCTTAATGCTTACCCAATCTTCAAAAGCCTCCTTGACAAGAGAGACAAAAAGCACAATGCTTAGTGGGATTACATTTGTGACTGGACTAACAGGACTGCATAAGAAAAAGAAGTGTGTTAGGAGTGTCAATAAATGTGATTTCAAATGTTATCATTCTAGGGTTCCCTTTCTTCATATGCATACCTAACAGGTGTAAATGATAAACATGAGATTGTAAGAAAGTAGAGGTTAGCCACCCGCCTGAACTGTCATTAGAAACAAGAACACCATGTCAATATGTTATAGATTTAGCTTCAATGTAAATGTAATTATCTGTTTTTCTTTTACACCATCTTCACGATAATTTACCTGTTCATACAGCCCCTTTGGGAGAAAAGTAACAAGGTTGTACTTCGTTGTTGATACTGCATTTCCCTGATTACATGAAATAAATTAGTCACAATATGAAGAAAATTGAGATTAAGTGTTTGTAAAATTTCATGCTCCTCAAGAACGCCATCAGATGCTAAGCATCCCTAGGAGTGCTATAACTAGAAGGAATGGTAGATAGCAGATTTGATAAACTTCATGTAAGAAAAGGGGTTGAATCGATAGAAATCATGAAGGTTTAAGAGCTAGAAAGGTACAGGCATTGAAAAGAAACCCTATTCATAATTCAAGCGCCAAATTTGAAAAGAATATTATAAAATAAAGTGAAAACAGCTATTCAATCGATTGAAGTTTTAGGCAAGAATTCTCTGTTATGTCTATATAATGTAGACAGAAATACCAGGTATTTGGCGAGATAGTTGGCTTCGCGATCGTTACAGAAAACGGTGCGATAACCTGGCGCCTGAGGATGAACGTGTGGAACGTTACGTGATGAGGAACCACTATCGGAACCACCGGCGAGACCTCCGCCGCTATGTCTTGGTTTAGATGTCGTTTTCCTTTCCGACATCACTTTCGCCGATTGCAAACGGTTGAATCAACCAAAAACTCCGATGAAAAACTCAATCTCATCAAAACAAGAATTGCATAATACTTATAAAAAGATAATCATTTTCTTGCCGTAAATTCCAGAATCTTTCTAGAAATCAAGTTGAATTCTGGTAGACACATATGATTTTAAATTCTCCCCTGTTTCTTCGTCTTCGTTATTCAGACTTCCAACGGAAAACAAAATCCAAGCCGCGCGTAAGAATCAACATTATTTTCAATTGTTAAAAAATAAAATAAGTTACAGGAACATCTACAATTCTACATTACAATGGGCTAATCATTTTTATAAGAAAAAATTAAAGGAAAAGTTAACAGTAATAACCATGGTAATTGAGGGTTTTAAAGAAACTAATCATTTATTTTCAGTTTTTTGAAAAGTAATCGTTTTTTTTTTTGGAATGCCCTCGTTCCTAAGGTCTATTCATATTCTGAAGGTCTTTTTTTTTTCTCTTTTTCTAATTTTCCAAGATTTTTATTTTTTTATTTTTGGGATTCCTAATGATATATTTCCAAAGTAGGTTATAACTCGTGGAAACCACGGTTATAAAATAAATTAAATATTAATTATAATAAATTAGGCAACAGATATTATAAATCAATTTTTTGCTAACATGTTTCATCTGTGTAAAAAAGAAGTAGTGAATTAGTGGAAATGTAATTAATGAGGAAAAACCGAAGACTGACAAATGGCAAATAATTAATTTCAAGTTCTAATTAATTGACACGTGGCAAATTTGCTACTCTTTTATTAGGTAGAGAGATATTTAATGTCACACTTTTCATAGAAAGTCTAATTTTATACACTAATAATATTGTATATATGTTATATTATTATGTTTATTTAACTTTTTGCTAAAATTAAGTAAAAAACAAATTTTTTTCTCTGACATTTCAACATTGTTCATCGGATTTCAGACTTATTTTGAAATTTCATAATTTTTTTCTTTTTCTGAAATTCAAAATTTTAGTCTAGAGTCTGGAATATCATTTCAAAATCAATAAAAAAATGTTTTTTCTTAATCTGAAATACCCATTTCGGACCAAATAGTTATTTTTGAAGAAACAAATTAGTTATGTTGTTCAAATACACATTAAAAGTGGTTAATTTTCCAAATTTAAATATATATTTCTTATGTTTTTTCTATTAATTCTTTTTATTCATATAAAATTATGACATGTTGAAATTCATTAAATTTTTTTCTTAATATAATTTCTTGATTTTGATTTTTCTCTTGATGTAAATAAGAGGGTAAATTACACCATTCGTCCCTCGTGGAGGTGCCAGAAAGCACCTTGAGTCCCTATTTTCAAAAATTAACTCGGACCGTCCCTCATTTGGTTAAAAGTTGCACGCTTCGTCCCTAACAAATGATTTTGTTGCAGGTGTAGTCCCTATCTGATCTGAAATGACTATAATACCCTTTGTGTATTTATTTTCCAATAAATTTAATGTTATTAATACTATTAATAATTTAAAAAAGAAAAAAAGCCACCTACCCTACCTTCCCACCGACCTTATCGTCCATATCTCTCTTCCGCTCATCTCTAACGTCTTCCAAGAACCCAAAACTACCCTCCTTAAACCATCATCGACAGTTACTCCCTCCAGCGACAACTCCCTCAGGTGTTTATTCCTATCACCGCCCCTAACTTTCGATTAACCTTATATCTACATCCATCGACCTCTGAAACCATTTCCAACATCGTCATCACCCCTTGAAATGTCGATCGTTACCTGTAATCCATCACCACCACCTCTTCGGCTGAAACCCTAGCACCTGAAAACCATCGTTGTCTTCGTAACATTGTAATGGAGAGAGCCAGAGGACCGCCATCTTTTCACCAATGTCTCAGATCTACACCATCATCTTACAAATCGTACCTCTTAGTGTTTCGAGACGGAGCAGAATGAGAGGGAGGGGAACGACGACATCTAGCGAAAGAAGAACGAGGTTTGAATAAATCGAATCAACTCTCCTCATTAAAACAATTTCTAGTATTTTTTTCAAACGATTTTGGGGGAGAAACCAAATGGAGTCGCAGGTTTCATTCGCAGGTTTCATGGCAGTGGTAGGATAAGGGGTTGAAGAGTTTGAGTCCGACCACGATCTTCCTCGTGTCCTCTCATCTTTGTTCTTCGTTTAACTGATTTGTAGATCAAGTGTATGGATTTGGGTTTGATTTTAGGGTTTAATTCCAGTACTTTTTTTTGGAGATGAATGGTGATGTTTGCCGGTGTTGGCTTGTGGCCGGAGGTGACAGGTGGCTGGTGGTTGGAAGTGACTGGTGGTAGGAGGTGGTTAACGATCGGAGGGGTTGGAACTGATTTAAAAGGAAATTTTATTTTCTAAAAGTTATAATTAAAAAATAGTAGATAAATTATAAACAAATAAAAAATAAATGAAAAAGAAAAAGAAAAGGGCAAGATAGTCATTTTATGTATGCGAGGGACGAAACATGCACCTTTTAACGATACGAGGGACGGTCCGAGTTAATTTTTGAAAATAGGGACTAAACGTGCTTTTTGACACATGCACGAGGGACGATTGGTGTAATTTACCCTAAATAAGAATATAAATAGGAAAAAAATAAAATAAAAGAATATTTGATTTTTGTATAATTATCCCTTTTAAAGCAAATTTTTGCTATTATCAAAGAAACTTTTAACTTTAGCCTATTAATTCATTGTAAAATAACCAATTTGTTATTTATTATATATTTTTTTTATTAATTTTGATATATTATATAATTTTAACGATTAATAAAATATAATGAGCAATAACTTTCAAATAATATATTTTTAAAGTAGGTTATAACTCGTGGAAACCACGGTTATAAAATAAATTAAATATTAATTGTAATAAATTAGGCAACAGATATTATAAATCAATTTTTTGCTGACATGTTTCATCTGTGTAAAAAAGAAGTAGTGAATTAGTGGAAATGTAATTAATGAGGAAAAACCGAAGACTGACAAATGGCAAATAATTAATTTCAAGTTCTAATTAATTGACACGTGGCAAATTTGCTACTCTTTTATTAGGTAGAGAGATATTTAATGTCACACTTTTCATAGAAAGTCTAATTTTATACACTAATAATATTGTATATATGTTATATTATTATGTTTATTTAACTTTTTGCTAAAATTAAGTAAAAAACAAATTTTTTTCTCTGACATTTCAACATTGTTCATCGGATTTCAGACTTATTTTGAAATTTCATAATTTTTTTCTTTTTCTGAAATTCAAAATTTTAGTCTAGAGTCTGGAATATCATTTCAAAATCAATAAAAAAAATGTTTTTTCTTAATCTGAAATACCCATTTCGGACCAAATAGTTATTTTTGAAGAAACAAATTAGTTATGTTGTTCAAATACACATTAAAAGTGGTTAATTTTCCAAATTTAAATATATATTTCTTATGTTTTTTCTATTAATTCTTTTTATTCATATAAAATTATGACATGTTGAAATTCATTAAATTTTTTTCTTAATATAATTTCTTGATTTTGATTTTTCTCTTGATGTAAATAAGAATATAAATAGGAAAAAAAATAAAATAAAAGAATATTTGATTTTTTTATAATTATCCCTTTTAAAGCAAATTTTTGCTATTATCAAAGAAACTTTTAACTTTAGCTTATTAATTCATTGTAAAATAACCAATTTGTTATTTATTATATATATATTTTTTTATTAATTTTGATATATTATATAATTTTAACGATTAATAAAATATAATGAGCAATAACTTTCAAATAATATATTGTTAGGTTATTTTTGAATTTCACGTATAAGAGATATTCTCTATACATACTTGATTTTTGTTAGAGATGTTAAATCGGACAATAATATCGTGTTTTTGTATGATACGATGCGACATGACAAGTTTTAATTTAACAGAAATACAATACCGCACGTTGAGTTTGTGTCTCCTCTCTTTGGATTGTGAGAGGTTTGCCTCATTTAGGGTTTCCATCGTGAGAACAGTTTTTTTAACCCGTTTAAAAAAAATTATGATATTTTTTGTTTGTGTTTGTACATATGGCTTGTGCTCTTTTGGAGTTATTTGAAACATTGTAAGTTACATTTCTTCATAAAAGGCATTTCTTCATAACTTTTTATGTGTAATCCAAAATGGTCTCAAGTTAAAAGGTTTCTTGAAGACAATTCACTTTATCATAAAATAGACATGGTATCATAGGTAGATTATTTAAGATCAAACTTTATGCATTGATTAAATGCACTTCGCTTTATCTAAAAGGCACTGACTTAAAATTTTATATTTTTATATTAAAAGTTATATTTTTGCTTTTTTGACAAAAAGTTATGGTTTTTTTTTCTTTAGTTTATATATACTTCATCTACTAAAAATCATATGTTATTTGTATGTTTTTATTTGTAGTGGTTTATACAATTGAATTTCAAAAAAGATGTTTGCCTCATAGTCATATATGTCGGCTTATGAATGTTGACTACAAGAATAGTTTCAAAAAAGATGTTTGCCTCATAGTCATATATCCCTATTCTAATAAAAGAATAGTTTTAATATCCTTTTAACATGTGTCATCATATGCCTCCTAATTAATACACATTTTATTCTTTTTTTATCATGTGTCACCCTATTAAACCTCTTAATTAATGCATGTCACTTGTCAAACTATTAATTCTCTATTTCAAATTTTAAAATTTTCACTTTAATTACAATAAATTAATAACAATGCAATAAAAATTAAAATAAAATTAATACAAATTATAAGGTGATATAATTTCACATATTTATTTAAATTAACGATTATAATTGATTAATAATTTTGTGTTCTAACTATTAAAATTTAATTAATTTTATAGTCGTGGTTTCACGGGTTATAAACTAGTTGTTGAATATATTGATCAGATTTTTTCTGTTTGAAATTCCAAAATTGATGAAGATCCATGATTTTATTCATTTGTGAGCGAGTTCGTGATTCATGGTCACTATGGAGCTAAAATGATGAACTAGCCATGTATGGTGGACAAAAAATATTATAAAAACTTTCCAAAACAATTTTGAAATTATACTTTAGTTAATGTGAATGGTTTTCCCTTATATAGGAGAAGAAACAATAGATCGTTTGTAGAAAAATCCGGTGTTGAGTTAAATAACAGAAATGTTGTTGCCTAAATTATGTTGATTCTTAATGAGAGTTATGTCTGTAAAATAAAGTCAGATAGTGAACTCGCTAGTTTATTAAGAAAAATCTCATTAGTCATTTGGGATAAAGCATCTATGGTCCAAAAGCATTCATTTGAAGCTTTAGATCGAACTCTGAAGAGTATATTAAGGTGTGATAAGTCTAGCAACTCAAATATGTCATTTGGATGGGTAGTGATTGTTTTTTGAGGAGATTTCATATAAATTCTACTTATTATTCCGAGTGGTAGTAAACAAAACATCATTAATACTTCTTTAAGTTCTTCGTATTTATGAAACAAGGTAAAGTCCATAAATTAACGAAAAAAGCATGAGGTTAATTGTTGGAAGTGATCCGTCTTTTATTCAACAAATAAGGGATTTTGCAAACCGGCTTTACATATAGGAGAAGACAAACTTGTTGGTTCAAACGATGGCTAAACGATTATTGATATTCTACAACATATTCTCATTAATGATCCATGTGATCATGTAGGTGCATTAATTGAGTTTGAATACCCTTTAATTCTTGAAAAATTCAAGATTTTAGGTTATTTTCAAGAAAGACCACTGCTTACTCCAAAGAATAAAGTTGTCCAATAAATAAATGATTATTTGCTATCATTGTTTCCAAGAGATAAAATCGAATATTTAAGTTCAGATAGTCTATGTCAAATCCATGGTCGGTGACGTAAACGTCAGACTGTGCGCCGTTAGGATTTTAGGCCAAAGATATACATATTTTTCCCGTTCACTTAAGATTTAACGATTATAGGTCAGGAGCTAGCAGAAAAATCTATCAACATATTGATGAATCATGTCTCATCAAACTCTTATTGTGGGGGCCTCCCCTGGTTGGTCGCGTTGTTATTTGTAACATCCCAAAAATCTAGGTAAAATTTTTAATTTTTAAATCAAGTGAAATCATTGTTTTCAAATAAAATCCCAAATCAGTCAATCGTTTACAAAACATTGTTCTCAAACATAGAAATCATATATCAGAGTGTCACATATCAAAATCATCAAAACCAAGAGGATGTGCATAATCACGCCTTCGCTTTCCTACGGTCATCTGTAGTACCTGAAACATAATACTTAAAATGTAAGTCAAAGGTTATTGAGTTCCTAAAGTAGCACCACACAACATATAACAACATACATATTGGATCCACAGCTAACAGATTAGATTACCTCAGAGTCCACAACATGATTCTAGCTTGCCTTCAGGCCCACAACTCATGTTTGGCTTACTCCCGAGCCCACAACATAAGTCTGGCTTGCCCTTTAGGCCTACGGCTTATGTCTGGCTTGCTCCCAGGTTTATTGGCATCTGCACAAAGCAGTTACACCTCAACCCAACCATACTATGTCAACATACACATAATAGATAGCATATAATAGTAACAAATAAACATATAACCAGTCAATTAGACTAATAGACAGATTTATAGATCACTATCTCATAACAACATCCTTTATACTAGGACTCCATACTAACAGATCAATACATCATATATAACAGCATCCTCTAAACTAGGACACATAACCCAATAGACCGACATTGGTGTCTTCGACCCGCAAGTACAGTGAGGAAAACTCACCTCTCAATCCGACACAAAAATTTGAATAGGTCTTTTCTTCGAATATCAGCTCTACTCGTCACCTATTGTAACACCGTAATTTTTCAAACAATTTTTCATATTTTTGAAAGCATACTTTCATTCATAATATTATAAAAAATCTCATTGTATCACATATCAATCCATATAACACAACCCAAGACAATAATGTATAAAAACTCCTCATGTGTGTGTACTAATCATGCCGACGCCTTCCCCCGATCCTCACCGGTACCTGAAACACATAACACAACACTGTAAGCATTTTGATTTTATAAAAATCGTAAGTCCCTCATTTGACTTTCGTTTTTCGACTTGCTTTTATTACCATTATGATTTTATAAAAATCGTAAGTCCCTCATTTGACGTCCGTTTTAGGCGTTCATTGTCTCGTAATTCCTATTTTTTGTCGTACTATGATTGCCTAGTTGGTAACTTTTTCCAAAAGTCGACCAATCTCCTTGTAATTTTCGTCGTTGTAATTTTTTAATTACGGTAGATATTTGTTTACCGTAAATGTCACATCTCACTCATACTATGTCGGATTCTTACGAAATTTATATTTGTAGAATCACAGTAACCTATCGAGTCTAAATATGTTAGCATGTTCTCAAAGTGACGTGACTTTTTAGCACTTATTTTTCAGTTTAATGGTTAGCGTAATTAAGGACGAAAAGTTCGAATATATTAAAATATATCGTGTGATTACAAGGATGTTCTTATTCCATTTTATGTCCTATCATTAAATATTAACGACGATTGGTGACGTATTCTTTGTGTCGTCACAGTCTCTGTCAATCTGAGTTTGTTCATGATTAATTTGATGTAAATTTATACTCCTCCAATGTTCTAAACGATCTTATAGTCTTAGGTTTGCCAAATCATAAAGCTACTTTTAAAAGTCGGGGTTCTAGTTATGTTACTGATAAACATTGAGACAATTATCATATCTGGAAGTAATATTGGAAACTGAACTTTTATTTCAAGAATGTCTTAAAGTCCTTGTGAAAAATAATTTCTTTCAAATTTCAAAAAAGACAATTTTCATTAGGCCTATGCCTTCAAATGACAATTAATAGGAGCCAAGGACACTATGTATCAAAGGTTCTCTTGTTTCTCAAAAAACTTGTTTTTACACATGGCAAATTGTATGTTACCTTATCTAAAGTTCAAAGTAGAGAAAAATTAAAATTGTTAATATTAGATAAGATGGTATACTTATAAATAAAATTTCAAACGTTTTGTATAAGGAAGTTTTTAGAAATTTATAAAAAAAAATTATATACTTTTATTTCTTATAACATATTTCATTTATTAATTGTAAAACACATTTTATTCTTAATTTTCATGTGTAATTTATTTTATTGTGTTCATGTATGTTTCTTACAATACCTTAATTTTAATTTTGTCATATAACAAATGCATTTACATGATTGATTAAGTTGGTTTTTAAGGCTATTAATTTTATATTTTATTATACAACATCCTCATTTTTTTTATTAATCTACATGTAAATAACATTGTTCGTATCTTCAAACCATTTTATATATTAATTTGAATCAAGCATTATAAAGTTACTGACAAATCATCTAACTTCCTAAATTGCTAACTTTTTAAAAATAAGTGATTATTGATTATGATTTTGAAGTATCAATATTCTTTTACTTTACAAACCATGGTCTCCACCGGATATAACTTAGTATAATTATATACATATAAGTTACAAACTTTTGAGTTGTAGTGATTAGTTAGTTCTTAGTTAAAAAGACTTTTGAGATGCAATTGGAGTTTAAAAGAATATGATGCAAGAAATTGATCTTCTATCATAATAGCTATAGATATAAATATGATCGGTACCTTGAGGAATTTCTTTTTTTCAATAAGCTGATTTTTTTTATTGCATATAATAGTTCTAAAACATGAAGGATAGAAACGAAAGTTAAATCATTTAAGTATTTAACCATATGGATAGTGGCGGATTCATGAATTTTTTGTCGGGGGCACTTGCGACCATCTATATAACCGTCTCAGATGCCACAATAGAAATTTGCAGTCCCAAAATATCTATCAACATAAACAAACAAAGTGTTAAAATATAATTATAAAAAAAATATATAAATAAATAAAGTTATACCTTTGGTCAAATGAGCTAAAATATAGTAAAGAGATGCATTTTGTTTCCACCAAAGTAGAATATCAAAATCCTTATTGTATTTAAGTTACTGTTCGTTTAGATAGCGTGTCAACTCCGTTTCTGTTGATGTCGATGGATAATCTGATTGTACTATTAAATCACTCGTGAAGTCAATCTCGTCATCAAACATAATTACATCTTCATGAGCATGTGTTTGACTTTGAGAAGACTCGGTATTGTCGAGCTTTGCTTTGTAGAAATTAAAAAATTTCTCAATTTCTTTTTCAATGTCACGTGTTAAGGCCTTAGCCTTCGAAGTAACTTCCGAGTTGAATATGGAAGGTTCTCCGGTATTCTTCAACTTAATCAACTTCTCAAAGGTTTGTTGAAGAAACTCAAACTTCAACCGTGGATCTAATATGATCGTAAAGTACAAAAAGTCGTTTAATTTTTCAAGGTCGCCCCAATACTTTCATATCTCTCAATCATATCCTTTCTATTCAAGCAAAACTGGGGAGTTGACACCCAATCCCTAATGTGTTTGCACACATCACATATTCTGCAAAAAATTATGTGTCATAGGTTTTGTTGACATCAATATTATGTCGATTTTTACCTTGAATTTCTCGAGAAATCCAACCATAGCTCTACAAATTTTGAAATCTTCTCCTACGAGGGACACAATATCTCAAACATGTGTAGGATCTATTAAAAATGCGTGTTAGTTACAACTTGGTTTTTGAGTGCTTTCATACTCATTTGTATTTGAAATATGATTCTAATTGTTCAATGAGTCGCGAATGTAAAATAGTATATCATAACAGAAATTGGAATTAAATTATTATTGGCCACATATAAAATTTATGAAGAGTACTTTGTTGTGTTTTTTTATTTGGTAAGGATTGTATTACAACGTAAGTAACAATGATTCTCATTTTTATAAAAAGAAATGTTACAAATATAGAGCTACACTATTAGTGATTAGGGTTTGGGCGCCTAAACCCTAATTAGTAACATACGCCTCATATTTAATATACCTACAAAACGGATTTGTTTATAAATGCTATTATACTCATTATTTTTATTTTCATTCTCAACACTCTAACCAGAAACTAAAAAAATAGACATCAATTATGCAACATATATTGGGTTATTTCCGAAGCAGAAATAATGTTGTTATCAATTAAGGGGTCGATGAAGATATCATATTTAAAAAATTGCAAATGGACAATCGTGTTTGAGTAAAAAAACATATTAACTGTAATTATATTCATCTTTTGATCAAATTACAATATAGAAGACTGAAAGTTTCCTATTCAAGAAAATTGAATGATATTCTGGTCGGTATTTGGTACCATATGTTCATGGCTTCAAGTCACTATTCAATTTCGGGTTGGTCCTTTTGGCCTAATTAAACCTTTATTCGGGTAACCTGGACCGAATAACATGAAACACGAATTGGGCTAAAATAGATACCCAAGAACCGATGTAACGCCCGTAGATCTGGGCTAGTCAATTTAGAGACGATAAGCATCAAAAATGAATTTTTGATGGAAGATTATTTATAAGGATTAATCTTAACCAAGTTGTAGTATATGTCACAAGGTTTCCGTGCATATAAAGAACGCCAAAATCCGAGTTATAATGAAGAAGTTATGACATGTCGAAGTTTCGCGACAGAACCGGCACGACCCAGCGCGACGTAAATAGTGAATTTAAGGTAGATAGATATCTATCCTTAGAGATCTAAACGAGAGTCAAATATGTCTTTGATAGTAGTCCAACGATAAAAAGACAGACGAAAACGGAGTTTAGATGAAGGAGTTATGAATTTCGAACGGAGTTTTCTTGTCCCGGCCTACTAAAGATAATATATAAGTAATATATTTATAATATATTAAAAATAAATTCAAAATTAGCCAATGTAGTCTAAACTAGAGTTGTAGAGCATAATCTCACCTACGCGTCGATATAAAGAACGTCAAAAACGGACTTCGTATGTGAAAGTTATGAATTTCTGAAGTTCGGGGCGCGAAACCCCAAAACTGTCAGATACCACGACGTGGCAAGTCTTCTGACACCTCCAGGAGTCCCCCAGATGCAACTTGCGATGACGCATGCAATGACGACTAAGCCCACGACGTGGAAAAAGGTGTCACGACGTGGCAAGGGCAAATTTTGCCCTATAAATAGATTTGAAGGGCCAGCCAAGTTTGGTTGCTCATTCTCTCATCTCTCACCCATATTACATCATTTTACGTGCAATTTTAACCCCCCGAAGCCCCGGTATCATCCCGAGACCCTAAGCGAGTCCCGAAGCGCCGAAGATCCCGAGAAGAAAAGAGTTTCCGAGCCGAAGCTCTGCCCGCGAGAAGTCTGGTGTGTGAAGAGATCACAGTTTCACCGAAGTATACTACTTCTACAATCCGTAGTGCTGTCCGATCATCTTCTAATCATGTGAGTGTGTAGTCACTTTCTTCTAACACATAAATATTAAGTATTTGCTATGAAATACGTGCTATGTGTATAATATATTGTTGTTTATTTGATTTGATTGTGGAATGGATGAATTATATAAGTTTTAATGAGTTAAACTATATATGTATTTTGTATCTAAAAATATGTTGGGTAGAACATGAGTAGATGAGGTTGTTGGTAGGTGATAAAAGGTGGGTTGGACCATGAGATAAAAGGATAAAGAGATAAACTTGTTTTAGATCCGAGAGTATGGATCAGAGTAGGAGGTTAGTTTTAGATCCAAGGGTATGGATCAGATCAAGAGGTTAGTTTTTGGTCCGGGAATATGGATTAGGTAATGAGGTAAATTTATGATCTGGGAGTACGGATTATGTATTTTAGAACTACGTATTCATTTGATAAGGTATCATGTGTATAGTCCCTTTTAGGAACGTGATTTTAAATATCAGTATTGATTATAATATGAAATATACATATGTATGTGAAGTATTTGTCATTATCCGAAATACATGTTAGATATATTTGATAATATACAACGTGCGAATCAGATATGGTTCAATATGTGTTAAGATGTGTATATATGATACTATTACTTAAAACCTTGTGTTAAGTATACACTAGTTAGCGTTTCCTAAACGGAGATAGTATCAAAATTTGATTATAAACATTGTAGGTTTACCTAGTGATGGGTTAAGACTTAAATGGGATGTTTAGTTCAATTAAGATTGGAATTTGGGTAGTCTCTTATTAAGAGTATGTGTGGGATGAGATTGATGATCGGTGGAGTACATCCTACGTACAGAAGTACATTTTATGTACGAAGTATTTTTCAAAGCTGTGTGTCTTGGGTGCTGCTTGTGCCAGGGTACTATTATGTTCTCGGGTACGATTCTTTCGCATACCAGAGTACTATAATGTGTCAGAAGTACTATCTTGTACAAAGTCTTTTTGACAATTTTGTGTGTCGGTTACGGGAGCGTACGGGAGTACTCTAGTAGTATTTCCCCATACTTTTATTTTGAGAGAGCTTTGGAGTTGGCGTTTCTTTTATGAGGTGATCGACCGAGCTTCATATGTCAGTGTTTTCTTTCACGAAGTAATTAAGGGAACTTCGTAGACTGCCTAATAAAGTGTGTCGGTAACAGACCACTGTTAGGTATGTCTGGTGTTATATTGTTGGATAGGGTGCGTCTGGAGGTGAAATACCTCATGTATTTAGGCCACTGCTAGGCAAAGTTCGATGCTGGGATAGGTAGAGTCTGGGGATATAATACCACATGATAGTCGGACCACGCCTAGGCATTGTTATCTAGATAACTACCCCTGACTTAAAATGTCTTGTGGTTCTTTCTTTTACGAACAAAGGTTCATGGTGAAACTTATTCCATTCCCCTCATTTAATGTCTTTATTGATCCTCGTTTGCTGCTAGGGAATTTCCGAAGCAGCTTCGTCAGTTGTTGTTCATATCGATTTCCTTAGGCTAGATCTCGTAAGATCATTGTATAGGGTCAGTATGTGGGGATCGACGAGATGGGATAGATCGTTTTAGAAATATGGTATATGTGCGTTAATAATATTAGTTGTTTTGCAGGATCGAGATATACATTATTATCATCATTGTTTGAACTAAGCGCTTTCGTACTCTGTGTTCCTTATGTGATTGAGTTCACCAAGGATATTTGAACTAAGAGTTCATTAGGTGTTTTTGAACTAGGTGTTCATTAATTATCGTGAACTACGAGTTCACCATAGGTAATCTAAGAACTTTGCATCACTAAAATTTGTGCCAATTCCCTAGGGCAATCCTTATGAATGAATGGGAGAAGGGTAATCGGTTCTTAGGATAAATATTTAAGAAATAAATGGAGATAAAAGGGGTGGGTAATTGGATTGATTATTTGATAATTAAATATAATAATTATATTATTGTGGGTTGAAAACTCTATATGCTCACCAGGCTCCCAAGTCTGACTCTCTCAGTTTTCTTTGTATTACAGGTTATGGCACGAGAGCATAAGTTGGCTGACATAACGAGAGATTTTGGATTATAGGCCAATAGTTATGAATAACTGTTGCAAAGTCTATTTTGTTCTTTTTATGTTTTTGGTTTGTATTGAACATGACATCCCGAGATTTTGTTATAAATTGAAAATACATTTCTTTAAAGAAATGTTTTGATAAATCTTTATCATATTTTGGGAACAAATTCCGCAAATGTTTTCTTTAAAAGATTACTCTGATTTAAAAAAAAACAAAGCATAAAAAATCGGTCTTTTCAGGCCGTGAAATTAAGGATGTCACAACCGACCCAAATTACTAATCCAGATGGTTTCAGTTTCAGTTCGGATAATCAGTGTAAAGATGTTTGTTTAACAGTGTAAGGTTTTTTTATTAGCCAAAAAAAACCTTCTATATGGAGGAGATGCTTGTTTCGTGGGAAGATCAAAGCACTTAGGGATGTTATTCGGGTCGGAACCGAACCGACCCGAATAAACCGAAAACCGAATAAGGGTAATTGTATGAACCGAAAACCGAACCAAATAAGCAATACGGGTTCGGTTCGGTTCGGGCATTATTCGGTTCGGTTCGGTTTCGGCCCGAATAACCCAAATAACATATACAAGATGATTAAGGAGTCGAATAACCCGAATAACCTGAATAACTCGAATATTTTGTATTACTTTTGTAGCTTATGATTTCATAACAAATCTTTTAAAGAAACAAATTAAACACTAAAAATTAAACATCCAAAACACCCAAAAATCTATCTATAAGTATATAACCCGAGTAACCCAAATAACATGTACAAAATGATTAAGGAGTCGAATAACCCGAATATTTTGTATTACTTTTCTAGTTTATGATTTCATAACAAATCTTTTAAAGAAACAAATTAAACATCCAAAACACCCAAAAATCTATCTATAAGTATATAACCCGAATAACCCAAATAACATGTACAAAATGATTAAGGAGTCGAATAACCCGAATACTTTGTATTACTTTTGTAGCTTATGATTTCATAACAAATCTTTTAAAGAAACAAATTAAACACTAAAAATTAAACATCTAAAACACCCAAAAATCTATGTATAAGTATATAAGTTAAACATTAAACATTCAACACCCAAATTAAAATATTAATCTTAAGTTTTTATCCAATATCCAAAATAACATTTTTCACACATGAATTAACTATTCGGGAATATTAATTGGTTGCTTTCCCATTCCATCTCCGTTCTTTATCATCGCCTCTTCTAAAGCTTTCGCGACGTCATCGTCTTTCAAAATTTCATCAATGTTGTCCACAATTTGCTTTCTTGATTTCCTTACCCAATCTTGAGTGCAAACCAAAGCCTCGACTATATTTGCAGACAAATTTGTTCTATATGGATCCAATATCCGCCCGCTTGTACTAAACGCCGCCTCTGACACCACGGTAGAGATTTGCAGTCCCAAAATATCTATCAGCATAAACATAGAAAATGTTAAAATATAATTATAAAAAAAGTATACAAATAATAAAGTTATACCTTTCGCCATACAGGATACAATGTGGTAACGAGATGCATTTTGTTTCCACCAAAGTAGAATATCAAAATCTTTATTCTATTTAACTAACTGCTCGTTTAGGTATCGTGTCAACTCTGTTTCCATTGATGCCGATGGGTAATCAGTTTGTACTGTTAAATCACAATGAAGTCATTCTCATCACCAATCACAACTACATCTTCATGACTATGTGTTTGATATTGAGAAGAGTCGGTATTGTCAAACCTTGATTTGTAGAAATTAAAAAAAAATCTCAAATCTTTGTTGAAGACCCTGTATTAAGACCTTAGCCTTCAAAATGACTTCCGAGTTGAGCATAGGATCTTTTTGTGGATTCTTCAACTTAATCAACTTCTCAAAAGTTTGTTGAAAAAAATCAAACTTGAACCGTAAATCTAATATGACCGCAAAATACAAAAAATCATTTAATTTTTCAAGATTGTCCCAATACTTATCGTATTTATCAATCATGTCCTTCCCGATCAAACAAAATTGGGCACTAGCCGCCCATTCCTTAATGTGTTTGTATACATCACATATTCTCCAAAAAATCGATGTGTCATCGGTTTTGTTGACGTCGATACTATGTCGGTTCTCACCTTAAATTTCTCAAGAAATCCAACCATAGCTCTACAAACGTTGAAATCTTCTTTTGAGGGGGTCAAAACGTCTCGAACAAATGTAGGATCTATTATAATAAAGTAAATGTTAGTATTTTTTTTTGTAAAAAACAGCTTTAATACCCTTTATTTAGGTGCCTGTAACTCACTAAATATACACCCAAAAACCAACTATGAGTCTAAAAAACTAAATTACTTTAACTTTAATCCAAAAACCAACCATGAGTCTAAAAAAACATTTTCCATGAGTGAAACAGTCTGAAACTCTTGTTTAACAGTGTAAGGTTTTTTTTTATTAGAAAAACGATTTTCAGCCCACTCGAGATGTAAACCTTTTCTATTTGAGAGGTTGATCGTGTTGGTTATATGTTTAATAGAATATATTCTATTTTAAAGAAAATTGAAACAAAAATGGTTCTATGGTGTAGTGGTTAGCACTCTGGACTTTGAATCCAGCGACCTGGGTTCGACTCCCGGTAGGACCTCCTTTTTTAAACGTCTGCAATATCCGTGTGACGTGTCTAATTTTAGAAAGCAGAAACCATCTCCTCTCCAAACCCTATATACCCTATAATGGATGCATATTTTGTTTATGTTTCGATAGAGGATTTCGATTTCATTTGCTACTTTTTTTCTATGTGAAGTTTGATAATCTCTAAAAGTTGTTTTGTCGTCGCTGAAAAGTGAAAAGCATCGACGCACATTTACATCTATTGCCTCATGTATCTTCATGATGATGCTCGAGTGTCTTCTACTGCAACTCTATAAGATTGTTCCTAAGTATTAAATTTGTGGTTAAAGATCACAAACCCTTCATTTTACTTTTCTTTGAACAACTATTTTTCCATTCCGCAATACTTGAATATTTTGCATTTTATTCAGTGTTGTTTTAATATTTTGCAACAAGCAATGTATAATTATTTCATAAACATGTTATATGATGTATATGATTGAAAATGGGGATTTTATAACATGTATTGAATTACTTATTTATTTCGTAATGTTTGAATAATTTGCAATTGATTGAGATATTTTTTTCTAATGCGTATTCCGACTTGTTTTAATAGTTTGCAACAAAAATGTTTATAATTTTGTCATAATCACACTAGATGTTGTATATCGTTGAATATATAGACATTGTAACTTATTTTGAGTGCTTATCAAATTCTCATAGCTCGAATATTCCTCAAAGCTTGAACATTCGCAATACAATTATACATTTTTTTGTAGTACATGTACATTGTTTATAAAGTTATCAAAACTTGCTAAAACTGAGCAATAATGAATTGCAGGTTGTTCCTGATTGGAACATATTATATTAGCCTTTATGCACATTCAAATATGAAAACCAATTGCAATTGGTTTAGTTAGTGGGATTTGAGCATAAGTGATAAAAAAGGGAGTTTAATCATTATTGTTTTCAAAGTGGATTAGAGAAGTTCATTTTAGTTATATATGATACATATCATTTCTCTATAAAACAATATTAATTCAAGAATATGTTCTTGATTATACTAAAAATAGTATGACATTTAGTACATATCTTTGAAGATGGCCTAAATGATTAAAACAGTAAATAAAAAAAAATTATATTTTACAAAATACCGGAGAATTGTATCCAGTTTCCGGTGTGCTCCTCGAAACTCACTCAGTCCATCACAAGCGGCCCACCATCTGGAACCACTACATTGCTCGAATTGGATGCCCTCATCGGTCCCACCGCCGCACCACCACCGCCGCCGCCCACGCCACGTAAACGTCCCTTAATCCTCCGCAACTCCGCCACCACTTCCTTAGCATCCGGCCTATCATCCTTATCTGCCGCTACACACCGAAACGATAGCTCCGCCAGTGCCGCCACACCACCACCATCCACCGTAGCTAACCTGGGATCAATCACCTCCCCCAACAATCCCATTTGGATTTTCGCCACCGCCATGTCAGCTAACGCCATTTCCCTCTTATCCCTCCTTCCATCCACCGCTCTCATTCCGGTGACAAGTTCCAGAAGAACAACCCCAAAACTGTAAATATCACTCTTCTCCGTCAACCGGAACGACCGATAGTAATCCGGATCCAAGTAACCGGGAGTTCCTTGAGGACCAGTCCACACACAACCTGGATCCAACAGCCTTGATAACCCGAAATCCCCAACTCGAACACGCATATCTTTGTCCACGAATATGTTGTTCGACGTAATGTCTCTATGAACGATCGGTGGAACCACCGAAAAGTGTAGATACTCGATCGCTGTTGCGATTTGTAACGCGATGTCAATTCGTACTTGCCACGTTAAACACCGTTTCTTGTGTACGTGTAAATGATCGGAGAGAGTTCCATTGGGTACATACTCATAAACCAACAGTAACCCTCTCGGATCGCTACAATACCCATGGAGTTTGACTAAATTTGGGTGGTTTAGAGAAGATAAAATCAAGATTTCATTGCAGAATGATTTTGTTGAAAATGAATTTGATGTAGGATTATGCTTGTGTAGATACTTGATTGCGTGAATTCGATTTTCTCGAAGGTGACCCACGTAGACAGACCCGAAACCCCCGTCTCCGATTTTCCTCTGCGGGTCAAAGTTGTTTGTTGACGATTGAAGTTCCTCGAAGGTGTAAACCGGCGGAAGTAGGCTGGCGGAGCGGTGGCGGTGGAGGTAGACAACTGCCGGATCTTCTAAAGGCGAGTTCTTTCTTCTCCGAGAAACGTATGTACTTATCAAGATAAACATTAGAAAACACAGAAACAGTATAGCTAAAGTCATCATCACTACACGTAATTTGGGTTTTTCTTTCGCCGGCGACAATTTTTGAGATTTAGAGAGCGATTCAAAGCATAAAAATGGTTTCTTTGGATCAGATGAATTGAACCCACAAACGCCATTGTTGGATTCACAAGCTCCACAGCTTGAAAAGTAAGAATCTTTCTCTTCCCACTCAACTTCAATCCCAAATTTCAAGAAGCTATCAAGAAACCCTAAAATGTCAGCTTGGCAACCTTCTGTAGAGAGCTGTGGAGGGTGAATAGGTCCACAAGAATGTATAATCTGAAGTGGGTTTTTGGTAATTCTACACTCCCACGGACAATGGCTACAGTTTGGGAGGTTCGGTGGGAGGCATGGGCGGAGGTAGGAGAGACGAGAGCAGAAAGAGTCGGTGGGTTGAAAAGGGGAATTCGAAAGGTTAATGGGTCGATTTGGGATGGTGGAGAGAGAGTGTGTGGTGCTGCAATTGGCAACGGTGGTGGGGTGGAGAGAGAGCGAGAGGGAAGTGGTGGTGGGGTCGTAGTGGATGACAGAGAATCGGTGGTTGTTGATGGATATAGTAGCCGGGAGCGGCGGAGGAGAACACTGGATTTGAAAAGAAGGGTGGCCGCAGCCGGGGGAGTGGGAGAAAGGGAACGGTGGAGGAGTGGTGGTGAAGGGGGGACAGGGAGGAGAACTACCACAGGTATGACCGGAGACGGTGGTGAAAATGAAGACGAGATGTGTTATTAGGCGGAGGAGCGGCGGTGGTGGTTGGGGCATTATTGGCGGAGATCTGAAAATATCTTTGAAGTTGAATCTAGCTTGAAGTTGATGAATTCATGGTTTTTAGGAAAGCTATAATCTTGGAGCGGATGTGTGTCTCGAGGGTAAGAGGGAGGAAAGAGATCACGTGAAGAAGGGGAATGAATGAAGACAAAGACCCACAAAAGGTGGTCAGTGTGGACTGTGTAAAACAGGAAAAAGGAAAAGGGTAGAATTCAGGTAGATTTTTTTTCTTTAAAGAGTGATCCAAAATATTGAACAAGGTAAAAGATTTGAATACAAAGAGTGATCTAAAATATTGTTTTTTATACAATTTAAAAATATATATTTTTGAACGATTTAGGATTCAATCTTAAATGAATTTTATTTTAAATTGTTTGATAACGATTTGATATTACTAGCACATTGTTATTTGGAAGGCTAACTCTAATCAAGACTTCAAGAGACGAAACAACAAAATTTGTTTATCTCCACCAAGGCATAGCCATATAATGTAACAAATCTTCAATCATGTATAATTTTTTTATTAAATTTATAGAAAATAATTATTAATCTAAAAAGTTGGAACACATTTGGATATGAAATAAGTGAAACATAGACGAATAATGTTAGTTGCAATGAACAAATGGGTAGTCCATCATACGTTGATAATTAATAATTTATTGTGTATGGTGCATTATTGCTTCAAATAAGTATGGCCCATTCACATTGGTTCTTTTGATTTGAAAGTTCAAAAAAAAAAAAGTATATCTTTACACTTTTGGAAATATATTCGATATGTGATGGTTAAGATCAATTATTATTTTTTGCTTACGTATACCTTAAAAATAGAAGTAGGCCAGTTAATGTTTTCCATGTGTTTGAGTTCGAGTATTTATATCATACTTATTATCTTTTGAGATATACGACGTATTGGAAAATTTAGACGATAATGAAAAATTGGAAGGTATTCTTAAAGCGCTGTAGATATATTTTTGAAGACCGTAGTTGGAAACATCAATCCAAAATGTTCTCTTTTTAATATTCTTTTTGGGAAAATGAATTAAAAAGTATCTAAATTTTCAAAACGTTTAAAAAAATATCAATGTTATTTTCTTAATGAAAAATATATCATTTTTTTTAAACGGCAAATATATATTAAAACCCACTCGATTAGCAAGTAACTAAAACGAGGGCAGTAATATAAAGTGAAAATAATGAAATAGAAATAAGTAACAAAGCTAAGAAAAAAGAGAAAGACTTCGATCTATCCACCTACATTTCACAACCTTAGTTCTGAACTTGAACCATGAGTAGCTTTGTGAAATTACCTCATCAACAATCTGATTATTGTGAATCCCTTTGAACCTTAACCATAAAAGTCCATATATCGCCATTGTTACCCTTTCTCTCTTTCTTGGTCAATTCCCTCAAGTTGCAGCAAAGTTGAGGAATTCAGCAACATTTTCAAACAGAGAATCTTGAATTCCACATCATTTTAGGATCCATTTCCGAGTCTCCACCTCAACATTGCATTTGATTAAGATCACAAGATTCCGAAAGCATATCGCATAAGGGACAAATGTTCGATTGGAATATAACTCTTCTATCCTCCAAGTTTGTTGCTACAAGTATCTTGTTCATAGCCGCCCTCCAAACGAAACACCTGATTTTCAATGGTATTGCTTTCAACCAACATATCTTATATCCTTCGCAAGGATTAAGATCGAGGTCAATTTTGTTGTGTAAAGTGCAAACGTTATATCTACCATTTGCACTTACATTGAAGTCGAAATCCATTTTGTATTGGTTGCGTATTGACCCCCTAAAGAGCATGTCACATAAGTTTGCTAGATCATCCATAACATCTTTCTCCATAATGTGTGACTTCCAGCACCAGCGAAAACCTATACTCTGTTAGATACCAGACACAGTTTTGTCGTTTCCATCTCATATAATCTGGGAAAATGTTTTTGTAGTGTTAAAGGCCTACACCAATGGTCTTTTCAAAATAATATCCTTACATTGGATCCAGGCATAAGTGTGAATAGTTCATAATAATTTATGTCAACTTCAATAAGAGCTTTAATGATTTTAGCTATGTTGCTGCATACCCCACACGTCGATGCTTTTGCTATCACAGTGACAGATTTTCGTTGCAAATTGTGTATGCTCTTTATGCAGTCTTTCCATAAATTATCCGTTCTTTCATAAAGTTTCCACCACCATTTTGTGAGTAAAGCCATGTTTTGGGCTTTTAACGTCCCAACTTCTAAATCTCCATCTTTTTTGGATGCAACGACTTTAGTCCATGACACTCAATGTATCCGTGAGTTTGAATCATTGCCACTCCGTAGGAATTTCATTCTCATTTTTTTCAAGATCCTTAATTATACCACCTGGCGCCTTAAAGAGAGAGAGAAGTAATAAGTCGGAAGACTATTAAGTATTGACTTGTTTAGTGTTAGTCTGCCGGCAAATGATAGGGTATTTGCTTTCCAAGTGGAAAGCCTTAACTAAAATTTGTCAATTATCGGTCTCCAATTCTTTTTCAACGCCATATTTGCACCCACCGACACTCCAAGATATTTGAAAGGTAATGAGCTCTTGAGGCAGCCTATCGCTTGAGCTTGAGAATGTAGCTTTGATTCCATCACACCAATGCCAAATAAACGTTACTTGAGAAAATTTACTTTCAAACCAGAGCATATATGGAAGCATTTAAGAATTCTAGCTAGGTTATTTATGTTAACCTCGCTCCATTTACCCACCATAATTGCATCATCAACATAGAATAAGTGAAATAGAGTAGGACCATTATGGGGCAAGGTAAGACCTTAGATGATGTCTTTTTTAAGGCACTTTTCAATGCAATGTTAAGTCCTTCCATTACAATAATGAAAAGAAAGGAAGAGAGTGGATCACCTGGTCGTACCCCTTTGGTGATAGGGAATTCTTCCGTTGGGGAGCCGTTGACTAGCACAGATGCTCCAGCTGATGTGAGACAACCTTGTATCCACCCACGATATTTACAACTGAAACCCATATGTTCCATGATCGAGTCCAAATAATTCCAATTCAATGAATCAAAGGCTTTCTCAAAATCCACCTTTAACAAAAAGATTTTTTTTCTTTTGCTTTCTTTTTGGGATCTACGGTGCAAGTATGTGGAATCTCAGTTCAGGGTTTGGTCAAGAGAGGGGTATAAAGTAGGTGATGATCAGATTTATTTTTTCGGGAGACACATTGTAACGCCCAAATTCTCAAACAATTTTTCACAATTTCAAAAACATACTTTCATTCATAAATATTATAAAAATGTCATCGTATCACATATAAATCCATAGTAACACATCCCAAGATCATAATATATAAAAACTCATCATGTGTGTACTGATCATGTCGGCGCCTTCCTGCGATCCTCACTGCTACCTGAAACACATAACACAACACTGTAAGCATAACTACTTAGTGAGTTCCCCAAAATACCACATACAACATGTAACACCCGGATTCCCAGGTATGAGATTTTATTCCTTTATTTTTGGGTTTTGTGGGGGAACTCGGCGAGTTGGTGTCTAGACTCGCCGAGTATGGTCGGGGATTCGTATGCGAGTTCACAGCTGGACTCGGCGAGTTCATGAGTGGACTCGGCGAGTCCACGCTGTTTAATGAAACCCTAATTTTCAGGGTTTGAGACCTATTTAAAGGCCCTTATGGCCGTCCATTGCGGCTACCACGCCCCAAAGAGAGTCCTAGATCGCTTGTGAGGAAAAAAGAGGCCTTTGTTGATCATTTGTAGGTGAAATTTGAAGGAGAAGGTGACCAAGGCAAGAGAAGGCTGAAGGAAGTGCAAATCTAGTGTCTTCAGGGATCAAAGGCTTCATATTAAGGTATTCCTTCGGACCTTCTCCAGTTTTGGGTGTTGATTCATAGAATTAGGGTTTTTAAACCCTTTGGAAGAAGAATATGTAGAGTATTTAGTCCCCTCTCGAGTTTGTGCTTTGGATCTGGACTCAAAGAGGCCCAGAGACTTTGACCCATGGAGCTTTATGAGTCATTTTGGGGTTATTGGACTTAGGTTGCCATTTTTGGGACTAAATCACCATTTGATGTCGTTATATTGATAAATAAGCATCAAGTTTCGAGCTTTACGTGACTTTCTTGCTTGGGAAGGCCAAATCTATGGTTTAGGGGCACATATCTGACCTCAGGAGGTCTATAGAGCTGGTGCATGGCATGAACTCGCCGAGTTGTTCTTGAGACTCGACGAGTAGGGTTAGGGTTTCACATGATTAGCTATGTGAATAGACTTGCCGAGTTAGGGGATAACTCAGTGAGTCAGAAGGGGATTAGAGGACTGGGGTTCAAGGCGGTACTCGCCAAGTTGTTCTTGAGACTCGGCGAGTTGAGTCGGGGTGGCCCCGCGATTCATGCCAGGTGACTCGTCGAGTAAAGAGAAGGACTCGACGTGCCAAGAGAGGGACTAAGAGAGTCTGAGGACACGTGTAGACTCGACGAGTCGCCCAAGTGCACTCGATGAGTCGGGTCAAAGTTTGACCATTGACTTTTGTTGACTTTAGGGTTTGGTCAACAGTGAGGCCTTTGAGCCAGGAGAGGGGTAAAATGGTATTTTACCCTTTCTGAGGATGTTAAGAAAGGTTGGAGTATAGTTATATTTATGGGAGTATTTGCTTTATGTGATTAGGCGGAGGCTAGATCACAATTCTACCGAGACAGGGACTTACCGAGATACCTGAGGTGAGTCTTCTCACTATACTGTACCTGGAAAGGTACCTATGTGTGACCGGAAGGTCTTGTATGTTATGAGATGCATGTTTGTATGATATGCGTTGCATTTTCTGTATGCGTTATGTATGTGATATGTATGCTATGTATGATATGGGCCGGAAGGCATTATGACGTGGACCGGAAGGTCAGGGAGTCATGGACTGGAGGGTCGATACGAGTAGGACCGGAAGGTCTATCGGGAATGGGACGGAAGTCCCCTGAGACACATGGACCGGAAGGTCGTGTAGGGTATGGCCTGGAAAGGCGTATGTGCGCAAGAGTATTTTGGGGAACTTACTAAGCATTTATGCTTACAGTTGTTGTGTTATGTGTTCCAGGTACTAGCGAGGACCGTGGAAAGGCGCCGGCGTGACTCGTACACACTAGAGAGAGGATTTGATTTTTGTGATCTTGGGATACGATATGTTTTGATAACTATTATTGGATATTTTATAAAACATTTTATGTGAAATGGTTGTGACAAAAATGAAATTTTTGTTTTGAAATTTACGCTGTTACACAACACATATTAGCCACTCGAGGCTATAACTCTGTATGACCCTCTGGTTAATGTGTCTCGGTGGGACCCTCCAGTCCCATATCTCTGTGGACCCTCTGGTCCTAACTCTGTGGACCTTTCGGTCCTAACTCTATAAACTCTGAATCATACATAGCACAAATCACATAGAAATCACATCATACAAAAGCATACAAGATACTCTGTCACATAACTCTAATTACCACTGTTTGGTAAAGTATAGTGAGAAGACTCACCTCGGGTAACTCGGTAATCTCGAACTCGGTAAAAATTTGGTCTAGCCTTCGCCTAATCACATGGAATAAGCACTCTAATCAATACAACTCTCAAGGCTAGACTATCCCCTCTCTTAGAACTCTCAGAAGGGTAAAAGACCATTTTACCCCTCTCATGGCTCAAGGACCCTAAAGTTGACCAAACCCTAAAAGTCAATAAAAGTCAACTCTCCGGGTTACGTTGCGCATACAAAACCTGTACGTTGGGCGTACTCGGCGACCTCACAGAAACGGGGAACGCGACCCCCTACGCCGCGCGTACTGGGATTACACCCCGCGTAACTCCCAGTTTCAGACTCCTTAGCTTTTGGGGTCTTAAACAGTTAAGACACATGTCCAACTTTCAGATCTGACCATTTCTAAGCCTCTTAATCCATAAAGTTGGTGACTTTAAGCCTTTGCATGGCTGAACAAGTCATCAACACCCATAACATTCCATTTCCAACCCTAGAAAAGCTCATAACTCAAGCATGACCCCATAACAACGACCAGGTTGGGATTTTTATGGATTTACAACACAAATATCACTAAAATGGGACAGATCTAGGTCCATGGAGTCCCTTACACTCATAAAGTCTCCACCGTTGGGACTTTTAACCCTAGAAATGGACCATGCAACACCAAACCAAAATAAAAAGGAAAGTTTTGATCTTTATACCTCTAGATGAAGCTCCTCCCTCTGAAGAACTCAGATCCAAACTTGCACTTCAAGACCTAGCCTCCACAAGCTCCTCTCCTTCTTCTTCACTAACACACCAAGGCACTTTTAGCTCAAAACACTCACACACAAGCTTTAGGACGAAGGGAATTCTCTCTTAGGGTTTCACTCTCTGATATGGTGGTTGAGGATAAAGCCTTAGCATTCCTTATATAGTGCACAAGCCAAATATTAGGGTTTGCATCTGGGCCCGCTACGGCCAGCGCCTGGGTATGCCCAGTGTACCTAGGCGAGTCCGCGTCCAAATTAAGCGCATGAGTACGTGCAGCGTACTCTCCAGCACGCCCAACGTACTCATTTGCTACAATTCAACTCAAGGGCTAATCTTGAAAACTTGATAGCAGAGATGGGTCAAATAGCTTTACCTGAATTTCAGGATGTTACACACATGAGTTGTCTCTTAGCATAAAGTGGTTATTTAAGGAGCTTGTTACAGCTATTTCTCACATCGTTCGTCATTTGGCAAAGGTTCTCCGAAAGTTTCAAGTCGTGGGAGTTGAAGTTCTATGGATGTGTCAACATATGATCAAGTTTAGAGTGTTTTATGTTCCCTTGGTCTCTGGGTATGTTTACCCTAAATGGTGGTGTAGAACTTTGGTTCATGGCATGCTCAAGTTTTAGTAGCATTCAAGATCACCATGGAAGTATTCGTGAGCTAGTTGCATATGGGAGGAATCTATTCAGTCTCAATCAAGATTTGGGGTATTGTCCCGATCATTCATGGGAATGTTGATAGTTTCATTTTTATTACTTCTTGTCATAGTTTATTTTTAGTTAAAAGCATCTCATTTTAGTTAAGCTTCATGCATATTTTCTCTTTTTATTATTTTTTTTCCTTTGTCGAGTGCTTACCAGTCTTTTGAGCTTATTTTGCAGGATTTACTGAAGACTATTCGTTACTGGAAGTATGGAAGGAGTACGGGACAATTGGAGGCTTGTGGATTGCTTGTGAACTTGAGGTGGTGCAATTGGGCTCGGTGTCAATATAAGCAAGAAGCGTGTTGAACTTAATCTTTGGACAAGGACTCGAGCTACAGAAGATTGAAGGGGCGTTAGATCATCATTGGAGGCTTTGGAATAACACAATTGGGCTCCTAAGAGTTGTGCATGTGGGCTGGAGCATAAATTAGAAGATTGGACTGGATTGTATTTTTAATGTGCCAAAGCATTCAAACAGCGAGACCCATGCGGTCCGCGTGGATCCATACGCGGTCCGCGTGAATGGTGCTGAAGTGAACCTGAGTTTTGACTTGCTGACTCTATTTTTGGAAGGTTGGTGGGTGGATTTTGGGAACTTTTTGAATCCGGAAATGAAGCCTTTTTGCTGGAGATTTGAAGCATTTTTTCATTAGAAACACTTGAAGGAACCACTCATTTTTCTCCCAAGAAGGTTTTGGAAGATTTGAAGATTTTTAAGACTAGTGTCATTTCTTTCCATCTTGCATTTAGAACAATGTTTGGTATTTCTAAACTTTCTTGTATTTCTTTTATTTTGGCCATGCTTGGCTAAATTCTCATTTGGTTGATTAGGGTTTAATCCCATGGATGATTGGTTACTTTGAAGACTAAATGCTATCTTGTGTTTGATGTTTATGGAAATGTTTTCTAGTTGAACATCTTGTTATGTTTGTTTATCTTTGATCATGAGCTTGGATGAAAAAATATTTATTTTTGTTGATCAATTTCTTGGTTAAGTAATGGACTTTGAAGTTGGTAAGCAACAAATGGTTTATATGTTTGTTTTCATTTCATTTAAACCATGGGAATGTTTCCTCCATAATGATAATGTAAGAATTTGATTATCTTATGGACTTGGTAACTCTTAGAACTTAAAGCTAATTGATTTTCACAAGATTATATGCTTCATTGATTTTGTGATTTTAATTAAGGAAATGTGTTAAGAGCTCCTCTAACCATTTTAATAACAATGAAGAGTTGAGGTTTATGGATTGCTATAGCCAAGTTCAATTAATTCACAAGTGTTATTCCATTTAGTCTAATGATAAGTCAACCATGTCATCCATGTGGTGTATCCCAAAATCAACCAATTTCACTTCATTGAATTTAATCAAATCTTTTACTTGTTTATTTGTCATGTTTACATTCTAGCTAGTTTTAATTTTTTCAAACAATCAAAAGGAATTAACCCCCCCCCCCCCCCCCTCATTTTACTTTTACTTTTGTTTTACAAGTCCTTGAACAAGTTATTTACATAGAGATTTAAATTGAACCAATCTCCGTGGATACGATCCCTTTACCGCTATACACTATTTTAGCGTGTAATATTTAGGGTATTAATTTTGTTAACCTCGACAACCACCAAATTTTGGCGCCGTTCCGGGGATTGGTATATTATTAATCAATTTGTTTCTCTATGCCCAAATCTCAACGTACAAGTGACTTGATTTACAACCCAGAAATTGAAAAAGAAGCAAGGCGTTTGGCGAAGGAAAAGCGAATAGAACGTGGTCAAACTTCCAATCCTCACGGGGATCCGGAGGTTGAACCTGCTTCATCAAGTGACACAGAACCCGATTCTAGTTCCGACCCTCGCCAAGAAATTCCCGAAACACCACCTCTACAACAAAATCCACCCATTATTCAAACAATTGCAATGACAGACGGAGGAGAAGTTCCCGAGAGAACTTTGAGGCAAATGATGGAAATCAATGTCACACAAACTCCAACCGGTATCAATTACCCGGTTTTGGAAGGAGGCTCAGAGTTGAATTCAAGTTTAGTCCATCACCTCCCGACTTTTCATGGATTGGAGAATGAAGACCCTCATAAGCACTTGAAGATGTTCCACATTATTTGCATTAGTATGAAGCCACAAGGGTCAATCGATGACCAAATCAAGCTAAGGGCATTCCATTTTTCATTGGCCGATAGAGCAAAGGATTGGTTATTCTATCTTCCCCTGGGGTCAATCAACTCAAGGAACGATATGGAAAGAGCCTTTCTTGACAAGTTTTATCCCGCTTCAAGAGTCTCAAGTCTTAGAAATGATATTTGTGGAATCCGCCAATGTCAAAATGAGACTTTTCATGATTATTGGGAGAGGTTCAACAACTTGTGCTATAGTTACCCACAACACCGAATTCCGGAACATCTCCTCATTCAACACTTCTATGAGGGATTGCTACCAATGGAGAGAATACTAGTTGACGCCTCAAGTGGTTGAGATGTCTTTAGCAAAACTCCACAACAAACAAGACAACTCTTCAACACCATAGCCGCAAATTTACAACATTTTGGCCCTCACCAAGATATGAAGAGAGAAACTCAACAAAAAATCAATGAAGTGGGAACATCAAACCTAGAGTCTCAAATCAAAGATCTAACCTCCGTTGTCCAAAAGCTAGCCATGGGACAAACTCCAAGTGATGGTTTGTGGAATATGTGCAACAATAGGACATCCTACGGATATGTGTCCCATTCTTCAAGAAGATGCAGAACATGTAAATGCCACGAGAGAGTTCCAAAACTACCACAACAAGCCATCCGGTTACCAAAATTCATATAATTCGAGTTGGAAGCCAAATCCCAACATGAGCTACAACCCAAGACCATTTCCTCAAAGTGCATTGGTTAGACCTTCATATCCGCCACCACAACCTCACTACCAACACCCGCAACCACACTATCAATCCAAACCACACCCTCCACATCACCAACAACCTCCTCAATCCCAACCAAGTAGCTCCGTAATGTCCCTTGAAGACATTGTCAAATCCCTAGCCACTAGTACCCAACAATTCCAAAAAGAGACAAGGACTAGTATCTCCAACCTTGAAGCACAAATGAGAGATATAGTTACTATTGGATTAGTGTCTAAGTCCATAACTATTTTGGTATGTACTTGACCCGATTATGAGCATCGTCCTTTTGGGTTGCCTTCACCATAGCAATATGTAGGATGAATTAAGGAGATAAAGGTTTAATTGTGATTTATTAATATATTATAAGAATAATATATAAACAGGAGAGATCATAATGTTTAATTAATATTATTCAAGAATTAATTAAGAATTAATTTTGTGGCTAAAAGAGATTAATTAAACTTAGAGGATTGGAATTGTAATTATAAGATAACTGCAATTGGGCTATGGATCACCTTGGAATAATAGGTTGGACGAATTCCATGGGGAAGCACATTAGAAATCGTCCAAGACATGTTCCAGAAGGGGTCCATTGGCTGCTTAGGGCTTAAGCAGTCAAATTAGGGTTTCCTTGTTAGATAACCCTAATTGCCTACCTATTTAAGGAGCCCCTAAGCTCCAAAAACGTGGTGAATGAACCCTTAGGGTTTCCTGGACGATTTTTGGTGCTCCCCTCTCTTCTCTCTTCATCCAAGTTGCTTAGTGGTGTTTGTGACTCCATTAAAGGTGCAACACTTGAGGCACTAAGCTTTCTGAAGCCAATGAATTGATTGTTATTGCTATATAACAATCAAGGTAAGATCTAAACCCTAATTCATATGTTAATTTGATTACCAGTATGCTAGATCTAGGGTTTGTAAGTCTTGGAAGTTTATTGCATGTTCAAAGTAGAAAAACTAGACCCAAGCAGTTAGGGTTGCATTAACACCATAGGATTGATGTTATGCTCGAAACCCAACAGTGGTATCAGAGCCTAGGTCGTTTTTCTATTGAATAGACACATAATTGGACTGCCAAAGACCTGAAAATCAAAATTTCTTGTTGTCTGCCTGATGAACTCGCCAAGTTGCTCTTTGAACTCGACGAGTTGGCTGTTCAGTTGCCGGTTTTTTCGATTTTTTGGTCAGATTTTGATGTGGATATTTACCAAAACTCGTTTTTATTGCCTAAAATCAATTTTTTATGTTTGGAATGATTATCCTTATCAAAATTGATGGATTTTGTTAAAAATGGATAATATAGGATTATTATAAGATAAATATTTGAAAAGTTTCAATTTACACCCTTTAGGTTTTATAGTTTAAATTTGAACTTAATAGTTTTATTTTTGAAATTTAAATAGTTAAACCCAAATGTTTTGAAAAGTTTCAAAACTTGTCCTCAAGTTTTGGAATTTAAATTTTTGATTAAAAGTTTAATTTTGAAATATATTTAAATTCTAAACCCTAATGTTTTGAAATGTTTCAAAACTTGCCCTCAAGTTTTGGAAGTTAAAAGTTGATTAAAAGTGTAATTTTGAAATGTTAAATTCTAAAACCCTAGTATTGTTTTGAAAAGTTCAAATCACACCCTTATGGTTTTATTTATTAATTAAAGTGTATAATTAAAAGAGATTTAATAAACCCATAAAGTTTTGGTTTACATTTAATTAAATTAAAAGTAGAATTTATTAAATTAGACCACCTAGTATTTTAAAAGTGTAAAATACACCCTACACTATATATATATATATATATATATATATATATATATATATATATATATATATGTAACATTAAAAGTCTAATATTGTGTGTGTGTGTATATATATATATATATATATATATATATATATATGAGTAAAGAGTGAGTCTTACAGTTAGTAGGCCTCATTCACGAAGCTGGTCTATAAGGGGTGTTTAAGGAAATTGCCTATAAAATGACGATTGAATGGGTATCCTCTCTTACCCACTGCTCTCTCTTGACTAGTGGAGGGTCGTTAGCCGAACGGGTAGGATAGGACAAAAACCTTCCATTATAAGTATAATGAAGTACAAAGTAACTAAACGCTTTTACAAATTCCCAAATCATAGTTACTTTAGGAAAAATGTGCAATTGTATGCTAATCCATGGAATTACACTTCGTACCCTTGTCAAACGTTAGTTGAGCATGTGTGGTTAACCGGCACACTAATTTAGGGATGACATTGGTAGCGAAGGGTGACTCGATGTGTATCATAGATCAATGGAACGTGTGTGGCTAACCGGCACATTGATTAGGTGGTAGTAGCATTGAGTGCACCACATGATTCGTATGGTTATTCACACCTTATTTGTGACCCTCGGCATCCCAGTCACAAATAGAAGGGCATAATCAAGATTTAAACATGCCATTGAAAAGTTCAATGAATATCAATAGATCTAGGAGTTTCAATTCATTTAAAACTTAAATTTACTTTTCGTTTTTCATAGTGGAAATTGGTAAATTGTCATTTACCTACCTTCAAATATTCTGCAACTAGATTACGACATCCCTCTTCTATGTTGTAGAGTATTGTGTTGGATTCTACCCTTGATGTTTCATTTGGGTGTTACATCAAGGATTCTTATCAACTTAACTTGAATTTTCTCCCATTTTGTAGATGTCTGAATCTAACAATGGTCTTCCCAAATCCCATGGAACAAGTTTTTCAAATGAAGATGATATTCCACGATATGATCAAGGATCCAGAGATCATGCTTCACTTCCTCCACCTCCTCCTATTGTTCTCCCTAACCCACAAGTTCGAAGGCTTGAAAAGTTCAAGCTCACTTAAGCCCTATTGGCAATTAAGCACAAAGATGGAAAGTATGTGTGTGCACACGTCTTAGAGATGAAGTCACACATTGACAAGTTGGGTATGTTGGGTGTTGTCATCCTCAAGGAGTTGGTTGTTGACTGGGTTCTTCAGTCACTTCCTGAATCATATAGTGAGTTCGTTAGAGAGTACTATATGATGGATCACTACGTGACCCTCATTGATCTTACCTATTTGCTTATAGCTGCTGAATCAGCAATGATTTAGCGTGTTGGTCAAGCAAATTTGTCTGGTGAATCAAAATCTCAAACTTCAATGGATTTTAAAAATGATGACATTGGAGATCCAGAAAAGGTAAACTCTGAGATAGTTCCTTGTATCATTCCAAAAGAGTTAATTTGCTTTTATTGCCAAGAGAAGGGGCATTGGAGACGAAGCTGCCCTATTTACCTGAGAGATCTAAGAGATGGGAGAGTCAAGATGTATGGCTCTACTTCAGGTAAAAATCCATTAATTAACTCTTTTAAGTTCCTATTCTAGATTCTTAATACATGATGTGATAGGATTACATTTTGATGTTTTGTAGGATCGAAGAGAAGAGAGGAAGCTTAAGGGAAGAAGTGAGCTGAATCTAATCGTGAATAAATGGATTTCGATCGCATTGCTTGAAGATTGGATTCTTGAGCTACTACTTGGAGTTAGAATAGATTGCTAAAAAATATGTAATAACATAGTTTTTCAATTGAATTGCATTGTAAGGACAAATTTTTCCGCAATAAAATAAATTTTGATTTTATCTTATTTATTTATCCTTACAATGGCATGTATGAAAAATTGATGTTCGAAAATTTCTATTATTAGAAATAATGGATTTTGATTCTTAATTATGTTATTTGTGGAGATGTCAAGAATTTACCAAATAGGGAGAGTTTCTCATCGCCCAAGTTTCAATTGGACAGAAATTTGGAATCATACAACTTGGTTACGTGATGAATGAAAACTTTCATATTTGGAAATTAGACTAATTCTTTGACAAAGTGTCGAGTGAAGAACTAGGAGATCGAGTACACTAGGTTGTACGTTGATCAAATCCACCACAAAGAGAGATAAGATATTCGTCATGATTTACTAAAAGTTTAGTAAATATGATTCTACTTATAAGATTAAGTGTAATTATGAGTTGATTGAAAGAGTTTCAATGAATAGCATAACGAATAAAGAAGAATCAAGTAGGAAGAAAGATAAAAGTTTCTCCATTTTAAGAAGAAGGGAGAGTACCTTTTTATTGTGTTTTATGATAAGTCTTAATGAATAAGAACCATATCTCAACTGATCCTCTAAGTGAGTCTTAGTGCATTTGTATGTCTAAGAAGAGGAATAGAGAATTGTGGAAATGGTTAAATCAAGAAGTCAATCATACTTCGTTCCAATATCAAGTCTTGGAGTCAAGATTGTGACTTGAGTGAAAAGTATTTAGTAGGTTTATAACACTCAACAAATGTGGAATTTGGAAAATTTTTCTTATTCTTGCACAATTGAAATTGGTAAGTTGTGTTGTCTTGGATAAGACAAAGACGAACTAGAACCAATTATGTGAAGTGTTTTGTCTTGATAAGAACTACACTAACTCTTGAATATTTGTTTTGTCTAGGAAAGGTTCCTTACAAGAGAATCATATATGTCAAGAGGTCAGTGGGAGTTTTAATGATCTTGAAAAAGGTTTCAAGAACAAATCAAGAATAAACCTTATCAATCATCACTAGCACATGACTTGAAGTTAACAACCTATCGTGTTGACATTATTTTGTTTCTGTGCCATTCCAATTGAGTTAATTATGTATGTGAGTTCTATGAGTTCTCATTTGAATGCATAAAGACAAAGAGTCTTGATCGATGGAAAGTACATTGATATGTAAGGATAAGTTGCTAAACTACTTGGAAGACATGGTGGGCACTCGTGTTACCATAATGCTAGAAATCAAGAAAGTTCAATCCATATGAGTTTGGATTTGTCGCAAACTTGGTTTTGGCAAATTCACATGGATAGGAACTCATACACCATAAAATCTAAGTGTCATAAGATTCCCTCCTTCATGAAAATGACTGTGAGGAAATGCTTTCACTAAGAGAGATTTTAAGAAGATAGCAATTGTAAAAATTATATTCTCAAATTCGATTATGGTTACAACATCGCTTTCCATAGTTCGAATTGTAAGATTTGGCAATTAGTCTAACATTTGGGACTCATTGATATAAGTTCTAAATTGTTTAGACACACATATGAGCTATTTAAGGCAAAGGTGTATAAGTTTAAAAAGATTAGATAAAGGCTTATCGAAGCATCTGGTATTAGAAATATGAACTTCAGAAATTCAACAGGCATTGTTTTCTGGAAGTTCAACTGTTTTCTGAATAGATGTCAAAGCTAGTGGGAGCATAAGTGTTATGTTTATATGATAATAATCATCATGAAAGTGGGAGCATAAGTGTTATTCTTATATGATAATAATCATCATGTTAGTGGGAGCATAAGTGTTATGTTTGTTGGATTAGTGTCTAAGCCCGTAACCATATTTTGTAAGTACTTGACCCGGTTGTGCATGGTCCTTTTGCGTTGCCTTCACCAAAGCAACTTGACTGGAGAAATAAATAGAGAAAGAGGTTATTATGATTTATTAATATGTTATAAGAATAATATATTAAAGTAGAAATCATATTTGTTTAATTAATATTGGTCAATAATTAATTAGGAATTAATTTTGTGATCAAGTGTAATTAATTAAACTAGAGGGGCTGAATTGTAATTATGTGATAGTTGCAAAATAGGGCAATGGTTATCCTTGTTAAAGGATGGACGAATTCAAGGATAAGGATATCCTTAAAATCGTCCAAGGTCCAAGAGATAAGGGTTTTCAAGGCTTATCTTGTGGTTGCTTGGTGGGCAAGTAACTGGATAAGGATAAGGACTGAAACCCTAATCCCAACCCTATATAAAGACCCCTAAGGCCTTAGGATTTCGTCCACTTGATCCCTAGAGCATATAAGGACGATTTATACCTCCTCCCTTCTCTACTTATAGCCTCTCCAATTGCTTGTGGTGTTTGTGAGCCATTAGAGGCACTACACTTGTGGTGCTTGCTTTCAAGACTAAGGGTTTGAAGATTTAAGTTGTTATTGCAATATAACAACAAGAGGTATGTGATCTAACCTTATATATGAATTTCGAAAATAGCATGCTACATTAGGGTTTTATCCATGTGTTCATAATGTTGTGTATCTAATAGTGAAAACAAAGATCCAAATTAGGGTTGCATGCACACATAGGATTGTTTGTATAAAACCCATCAATGTTTGTATGATTATTATGGCAAGTATTTCAAGTTAGCAATATTATTTATAGAAAAACAAAGATTCAATTTGCAAAGTTGCATGGTTTGAAAAGTTGTTTTGCTATAATTAAGGGAGAGAATATTACACTTCGTTTCAAAATCTAAAGCTTAGATTGAGAATTTTTAATAAATTTAGTCAAAGGATACATAGTGTTTTCTTAAATTTCAATTATGATTACGACATCCCTCTTCATAGTTCGAACTGTGAGAACGTGACACATAAAATATTATGGCAAAAGATTGATAAAGTGTCATATCTTTATGTAAGACATTATGCATCGTGTCCCATAAGCTTCGGGTATAAGATCGATTGCAAATGCTATAATATTTGACCATTCTAAAATTTTCCAAATGTCTAGCGCATTAAGAGGGAAAAAGGACTAGAATCGGTTTTGACTAAAATAATTAAACAACTATCAAAGGACAATCCAAAGTTCGCTGAGGATTGGTCGCTTGTGAGTAGTTGGAAGTATGGTATTGGATGGACCATATCAACATTATTATGAATATATAAGATTCTATTAAGAATGAGTTGTCATATGGAAAATATGGAAATGTATCCATATTGGGAGTTAAATATTGAGAGTCTATGTCTAGATTAGAAAATTTTATGCAGGAAGAATGTTCAAAGGAATGTGCTTTGAATGTGAGACTTCACGTCTTTGGAATTGTCTTGTAACAATTTCCGATAGAGTACTTTGTAATTTCATTGGCCAAGTCTTGGTCATTTTTGTGCTATGATTTTGCGAAAGGATCATTGCATAAAATGTTAGAATCTAGCATATTCTAGAAGTGGCAAGAACCTTGTGTTCTAACACTAATGATAAGGATTGAGAATTGTGAAATGAGCATCATTGGAAAAGTTTTTCAATTGATCTATTTCACGAAGTAAGGACCATAGGAAACATAGTGTGCATGCTTTGTGCATGGGACAACTATTGTTGTAATTTGAGTAATAAGTTGATTTTCTGAAACAATAAACAATGAATAATGAGTAATCAATATGGTGTTTAAACAAAAGTGTTTTATTTACTCCCACAAGTTTTGGGCGATATAGGATTAAGTATTATTGTTGTGTTTAAAATTTGCATGTTTTGACTTCCAGAATAACTAGGTTATTCGAACCTCCGCAGTCGGTCATACGTTGGAAGTAAATATGAAGAAAGACTGTCATGAAGAGTCTGTAGATTGTCTGAAGTGTTTAGACATAGCACAAGTTTACTGCAGAGTTCATGAGTGCTTTGATAAGATTAGAGTATTGGATTAAAACCACGCTCACGTGAATCACTTCATGGATTATATCACGAGTGATTGTGAGTCGATAATATTGTATATTCTTGAAACCAAGACGTGTGAGTCGTTATTTGTTGGTCGGTTGCACATTGATAATAAGAAAACGCACCAGTAACTTGGTGTTATAAAACTTATTGTTGTGTGTGATTCGATCAGTAAATGCAAGCGAGCATTTGAGTTGAGGTTTATCCATTCTTTTTACCCAAAGTGGGATAAAAGCGATATCTGTGGGCCCCTCGAGGATTTAGTGATGACACCTAAGCGCTTGGCTAAGCCGGGACTAAGTTGACGTGTTCAATTGTAGTCTGTTGTCAGTCGTCATAAATCGGAATTCGGGAAACAATATAGAGAGAATGATTGAAATTTATGTATTATGTCTATACGATATCTTGAGAATGGATGAATATATGATCCCTTATCTAAAGGACACGTGTATCTGATAAGATCAGAGTTGACAACGACTTTTGAAAGCTACGATTGCTGATCAGGTTCTGAAGTTATACAAAATAGTTATTAGACTTATCCAAGTGGGAGATTGTTGGATTAGTGTCTAATTCCATAACTATTTTGGTATGTACTTGACCCGATTATGAGCATGGTCCTTTTGGGTTGCCTTCACCATAGCAATATATAGGATGAATTAAGGAGAGAAAGGTTTAATTATGATTTATTAATATATTATAAGAATAATATATTAAAGGAGAAATCATAATGTTTAACTAATATTATTCAAGAATTAATTTTGTGGCTAAAAGTGATTAATTAAACTTAGGGGATTGGAATTGTAATTATAAGATAATTGCAATTGGGCTATGGATCACCTTGGAATAATAGGTTGGACGAATTATATGGGGAAGCACATTAGAAATCGTCCAAGACATGTTCTAGAAGGGGTTCATGGGCTGCTTAGGGCTTAAGCAGTCAAATTAGGGTTTCCTTGTTAGATAACCCTAATTGCCTACCTATTTAAGGAGCCCCTAAGCTCCAAAAACGTGGTGACTGAACCCTTCGGGTTTCCTGGACAATTTTTGGTGCTCCCCTCTCTTCTCTCTTCATCCAAGTTGCTTAGTGGTGTTTGTGACTCCATTAAAGGTGCAACAATTGAGGCACTAAGCTTTCTAAAGCCAAGGAATTGATTGTTATTGCTATATAACAATCAAGGTAAGATCTAAACCCTAATTCATATGTTAATTTGATTATCAGTATGCTAGATTTAGGGTTTCTAATACTTGGAAGTTTATTGCATGTTCAAAGTAGAAAAACTAGATCCAAGCAGTTAGGGTTGCATGAACACCATAAGATTGATGTTATGCTCGAAACCCAACAGTTACATCCATAAGCAAGTTAGATTCTCGTGGTATACTCCCTTCTCAAACCGAAAAGAACCCAAATGTCAATGTGGTGACCTTGAGAAGTGGCAAACAAACCGGAGAAAGTAGTTCAAAGAAGAAGCCAAGGGATGAAGAGGAAGAAATAGAAGTCATTCCCATTGAGGATCCTATAGCCAAGAATGATGCACAAGCCGAAGCCCCAAAGAAGACTACCCCTCTAGTGACACCAATAGCCACTCAACCGCCATTCCCCTCCCAACTTGCAACTTCAAAGAAGAACATGGAGTGATGGAGGAGAAAGAGATTTTAGACACCTTCCGAAAGGTGGAAGTAAGCAATCCTTTACTTGATGCAATCAAACAAATTCCTAGATATGCAAAATTCTTGAATGAGCTTTGCACCAACAAGAGAAAGTTGAAGGGAAATGAGAAAATCTCTATGAATAAAAATGCATCCGCGGTTTTACAAAGGAAACTTCCACCCAAGTGCAAAGACCTGGGAATGTTTACGGTTCCTTGTAAGATTAGAGATGTCACTTTTAGTAGTGTCATGCTTGATCTTGGTGCTTCTATCAATGTCATGCCCTATTCGGTATATGAATCATTGAATGTCGGGCCTTTAAGTGAAACCGGTGTCATAATCTCACTTGTGGATAAATCAAGTGTGTTTCGTAGAGGTGTTTTGGAAGATGTCCTAGTGCAAGTGAACCAATTGGTATTCTCGGCGGATTTTTGTGTGATTAATCTAGATGAACAAGTGTCCTCAAAGTCGGGTATAATTTTACTTGGGAGACCATTTTTTAAGACGGCTAGAACAAAGATTGATGTGTATGCGAGAAGCTTAACAATGGAGTTTGACGGTGAAACAATAAGTTTTAACATTTAGGATGCTATGATATATCCTAGTGATGTTTCATCCTTGTGCTTTATTGACGTTGTCAAACCATTAACCCAAGAGTTGTTCGAGTCATCTAACGGTGACATGTTGGAGATAATCTTGAGCAAAGGATTTGATTGTGGTAAATTAGCCAAGAAGTTAAAGCTCTACTCATTATATCCGGAAGTCGAAAGATTGGTCAACAATTTAGAGATCAAGAAAACCACTCAATTTAGTGTGATGCAAATTGAGTTACCTCAAACTCACACAAGATTATCGCCCTCCCTTGTTTAACCACCAGAGTTGGAATTAAAGGTCCTTCCTCAACACTTGAATTATGCGTACTTGCGAAACAACGAGAATCTTACGGTCATAATTTCAACTCACTTAACCAAGTGTGAAGAAGAGCAACTCCTCAAAGTGTTGAAGGAACATAAAGAAGCAATGGGTTGGACGATTGCGGATATCAAAGGGTTGAGCCCCTCCACTTATATGCACAAGATCTTCATGGAGGATGAATGGAAGCTGAGTCGGGACGCGCAAAGAAGGTTGAATCCGCCAATGATGGAAGTGGTCAAGAAAGAGATTTTGAAGCTCCTAGACGCGGTAATGATAAATGTTAAAATCAATTTGTACATTCGAATTTTCACTTAAATCTTACAACATAGCTGGTTACCCTTCCGAAGATTAAAAAAATTACTAAAATGGCTAATCTGCCACGTCGCAGATGAGGGAGGCGATGCCATGCAATGTCTGCTTCAAATAGGGTAATATGTGTACTGGTATCACTGTTAATTTAGAGATATATACACTAAAGTCCCTATATTTTCAACGATTTGACAAGAAAGTCCTAAACTTTAATTTTTGACAGTAAAGTCCTAACTACGTGTAGTTTTTGACACGCTTACCATTTTTGCCGGTTAACCGATAATTAGGACTTTATTGTAAAAAAATAAAGTTTTCGACTTTCTTGTCAATTAGTGAATTAGGATTTAACTGTTAAAAAAAAATAAAGTTTATGACTTTCTTGTCAAATCGTTGAAAATATGGGGACTTTAGTGTATATATCCATTTTTTTGTTAAAAATTTAATAGTATGATAGTCTTTAACCATAAAAGTCATTTGAACCTGCTTCGGTCAGCTAGATTCTATTGAAATTATTAATGTTTGCTTCTTGTTAAATTGTTTTTTTTAATCTCAACAAACCTGCATTGAAAAAAAATGGAGATAATCAAGAAAGAAATAAAGAACCAGAGTTGTGTTTGCTTTTTGTAGTCTTGAAATAAAGAACTAAGAAATTGGAAAAGTCGAAACTGCCCTTCTTACACCTTCTCCACATTCACGCCCTTTTGACATGGAGTGTGCTGTTTGTGTTTGTAAGAAAAATAGTAGTGTTGCGATAAAAATCACAATTAAAAGTTCTTGGGCTACGAATTTGGGTTTCCCGACACTAATAAAATTATTTGTTTCTAGGGAAACCAAGACTATACACTAAAGTCACAATATTTTCAACGATTTGACAAGAAAGTCCTAAACTTTATTTTTTTTACTGTAAAGTTCTAATTACCGGCTAACCGGAAAAAGGGTAATTGTGTCAAAATTGCCGATAGTTAGGACTTTACTGTAAAAAAAAAATTAAATTTATGGCTTTCTTGTCAAATCGTTAAAAATATTGAGTCTTTAGCGTATATATTCCGTTAATTTAACTTTAACATTGAGATTTATTAATGATTTTTTAATTTGACCGAGTCATTAATGTTTTTGTTAGCTTACACATGCATTCCAAACACACACAAACACACACTGACTTTCATAGATAAAAAATCGTTTTTCCTTCGTAGTATTAAAAAAGTCATATACAAGTTGACTTTTATGAAATGAATAAGCAAACAGGTAAGTTTTTTTTAATGAAATGCCTTAACGGGTGTTTTGATTATTTGTTTAGATCGTAAGGGGTACTTTCGTTATAATGAAAGTGCTTTACAAAAAAAACCAATAGAAAGGTTTAAAGTTATGACAGTAAAAATAATTTTTTTTAATTAGATGCCTTTTTAAATAGTGAAAATACCATTTCACCCTTACCAACTTCTTTAGTGCAACTACATAACACATGCTTATTTACATTTTTTTTTGTTAATACACATTTGTTAATAAATATTAATCCTATAACTTCAGTATCAATGAGTTGGATTACAGAGTAAAGGGTTCTGAAATTAACATTATCATTCTTCTTCTGTTTCTCTTTATTTATATGTTTTTCGGTGTTTTGGTGTTCTATTTGGAGCCAAAAGATTGAGAATGGATGTTAATCTCAAGAGGGTAAGAACCTAATTACAACATCAATCTTAGGTCCGCGACTTGGACTTTGCTTCATTTCATGAATCTTAGTGTAATACTTTTCTGGATTAATGATGGTTTTTCTTTATTTTCTACTGAATTGTAGCACTGAAATTTGGGATGAGGAAGGTGGAAATTATGGTTTGCAAACAACTACGACTCAAAACGTAACATCATGTTTCGAGAAGTTTTTATTTCAATATTGTGGACAATAAGTGGATCAAATGGAGGCCTTGGGCTTTAATGAAATATATTTTAGACTCTATTGGAGGTGTATGATGTTGGATAAGTGATTTAAACCTTGGAGTGTTCGATGGAAGCTGAGGGGTAAAATAAGAAAGGTTTTGTTTCGGGCTTCTTGCATAAATTAAGGATTTTAGTTTGATATGTTTTTGGTCATAAGTATCAAGATAGAATTGTAGAGCTCATTGATACCTTTCCGTGGATATAAAGATCATAGAAAACGAAGTTGAAATGAAAAGGTTATGGCTATTTGAAGTTAAGCTGGAAAAGGGAGTCTGGCAGTACATTGGGTGTACACCAGGTAGTACGATGCGCGTACTAGGATGAAGGGGAAGCGTATTTAGGGTGTTACATTTGGCATACCTTCGCAATGTTAAAACTCTAATTCATGGTTTTGAGCCTTATTTATGGACTCTAACCCATTAAGGTCCTTCCTAACATCAACCTCCACCCTCTTGAGCCTCCAACTTGAACCCTAGCCTCTTAGAGAAAATCTTGAGCCTTTTTATGTGTTTTGGGTGTATTTTGGAAGAAAGAGAAGTCTAATCTTGTTTATTGTTGAAGCTCAAGCTTGTGGATCCAAAGCCTACATTGCTTTTCTCAACTCCAGAAGGTATAAAGCTTGAACCTTGGTGATTCATTTCTTGGATCTAGTTAGTTTTGGGTTTTATGAGATTTTTGTCCCTTGATTTTGGGTCTTGTGAGTATGAGCTACTCCAAACCTGATGAGTAGCATTTTCCATCATTTATGAGTTGGTAGAGTGATAAAAATGGGATCTTGGCCGTTCTTATTCGTTTATGCAAGAGTTGTTGAGCATTAGAAGGTGTTAGGAAGCTAGAGTTTGGATTTGAGCTTTATGTAGCCAAGCAAAGGCATAAATTTGGAAACTTTATGGAGTAGAATGCCTTTTGGGTTCAGATTTGAGGTTGGGGGTGAAAGCTCTTAAGGTATCAAGAGCTTAATGCAAGGATGGAATGTTGCTCGAGGTCGTTGGGTGTACCTCTTTGGTACGCATCGCGTAGCGGGTCTCGACCCACTTCCTTTTTGGTGATTAATCAGTATGCAGGGCGTAAGTGTGAAGTACATTGGGCGTACTCCCATAATTGTTGTTGGGCCTTAGGCCATGTTTGGTTAGGTATGGCCATGGATGGGTAAAATGGTATTTTACCCTTGGGATGAGAGAATATTACCTGGACCTTGAGTATGTTTTATTACCCTAATTATTAATTAGGTTTAATTTTGGATATGTTTAGTATGAGGAGCCCTTGTAGCAGCAACGCGTGTGTGGTTCAGTTATCTTCAAGATAAGGTGAGTTTCCTCACTGTACTTGTGTGTTACACCCATAAAAATCATGCCAATTTAAAACTTTTTAAATCATTCAGAAACCCATAATCATTACAAATTGTTTTCAAAATAATATCATATCAGAGTATCCCAGAAATCAAAATCATAAAAATGTGAGGAGGTGTCAATCACGCCTTCGCCTTCCCGCGATCATCTAAAGTACCTGAAACAAAATCGAAAACTGCAAGCTCGAAGCTTAGTAAGTTACCCCAAAATACCCGCACAGCAAGTAACACACATATAATAACATCATACTATGGGCCCAATCAACCACCGGGTTGGAAAGCCCCAAGCCCTCAACCATCGTGTTGGAATGCCAACATATTATGGGTCCAGTCATCCTCGGGATGGTATACCCTCGGCCCACAACCGTCGGGTTGGAATGCCCACATACTACGAGTCCAATCATCCTCGGGATGGAATACTCATGACCCACAACCATCGGGTTGGAATGCCCCGGTCTGTTGGCTCTCGCATAAAGAAGATAAGCCTCAACCACCAATCAAACATGTGCACATATATCAGATAATCACATAACAGTCTACAGACAGACAAACCGATCTAACAGATCTTAACAACATAATAACATCCTATCTACTAGTATATCGATCTAACAGATCATAACAACATAATAACATCCTATTTCCCAGGATACTGATCTAATAGATCATAACTGCATAATAACATCCTATCTACCAGGATACTGATCTAATAGATCATCCAATACTCGAGCATATAACTTATTAGGATAACAATCCAAAAGGGTCGTCCGTGGTGCCTTAGACCCTTGAGTATGGTGAGGAAAACTCACCTCACAAGTAGCTCGAGATGATAATGTCAAAGCCCCCAAATACTGCTCCAAACTCAAACACCTACATCCACCAATGATCCACTTCCATAAATTTCCAAATTACTAAAATACCCCCAAAAGTCAAACTGGTCAACCCTTTGTCAAAGTCAAAGTCAATGGTCAAGGTCAACAGTCCATGTTGACCCAACTCGTCGAGTGTAGCTCACTGACTCGTTGAGTTCCTTCAGAACTCAAGAAATCGTGAAAAACCCCAACTGACTCGTCGAGTTTCCAAACAACTCGTCGAGTCCATGTAGTCTCCAAAATGTCGGGAAAACCCTAACTAACTCGTCCAGTCATCTCACTGACTCACCGAGTCCATGCAGAAACCAAAAACGGCCAATCTTCATTTTACTCGTTGAGTTAACCATGCAACTCGCTGAGTTCCTTCAATCCATTTCTCATTCAGATGCTTTTTACATGAACCAAAGCTCCATATTATAGATCTAAGCTCCTAGGGTGATGTTATCACGTAAAGTTGCTAACTTTATGTACATGAAAAGATCCATGAATCTAAAACACTCATACTAGCCTTAGAAGAAGGTTTTGGACATGAAGGAGGGCCAAAGCTCCATAAAGATTGAGGCTTTATGTCCATAAAGGCCTAGAGGAGTCCAGATATGAAACCATGCCCTTGTGACAAGCTCAAATCCGAAGGTGACTTCATTTTTGCACCAAAATGCCCATGCTCTCATATAAGAAGAGGTCTAACAAATGGAAAGCCAAGGTAAAGGGTTTTTACCTTCAAATGCAAGCCAAGACAATGTAGATACTGGATCTACAAGCTTCCTCTCAATCCAAGCTTCTAAATCTCCAAGCTTCTTCAACAAATGCACAAAAAACACACTTTAGCCTCTCACACACTCAAGAATAGGGTTTAGATCGATTAGGGTTGCTTCTGGCCATTAAAAGTGGTAAGGAGGCTGGAGGAAAGGACTTAAGGTCCTTTAAATAGGGTGCAAACCCTAAAAAATTAGGGTTTCCATGAACAATCTCAACTCGTCGAGTCGGGGTCCTCCAAATTGTTGAGTAGAAATCATAAACCACGTGGGCTGACTAGGTTCGACACGACGAGTTGGGGCCTCCAACTTGTCGAGTTCCCTCAATAAACTGAATATAAAGCTTTCGAAAATTATACCTGGGAGTTGGGATGTTACATTGTGGGTCAAAGGCACCAATGTCGGCTCACAAAGTTATATATCCTAGTATAGGATGTCGTTGTGCTGTAGTGATTTGCTGGATTTGCATGATAATCTGTTGTTGTTATGTGTTTTATCTGTTGCATATGCCTACATAGTGCGGTTGGGTTTAGGCAAATTGCTCTGTACGAAAGGTAACAAACCTAGGAGCAAGCCATCCATAAGCTAAGGGCCGGAAAGGCAAGCTAGACTTATCTTGTGGTCTTAGGAGCAATCCATACATGAGATTTGGGCCAGGTGGGCAAACCAGACTTGTTCTGTGGGTTCAGGGGTAATCCAGTCCGATGGATGTGGACCCAGTATGCATGTTGTTATATGTTGTGTGGTGGTATTTTCGGGGAAACTCAATAAGCTTTGACTTACAGTTTAAGTGTTATGATTTAGGTATTTCTGATGATCGGGATAAGGCAAATGTGTGATCGTACACATCCTTCGGTGATTTGTTTTGGAGATTTTATGATAATCTGATTTTGGGATATTTGTACTTAATACTTGGTTCTTATGACTTGGGTTTTGATTGAAATAATGATTTTACTTAAATCGAAAAACGAAAATTTTTACCGTGATTTTTGGGACGTTACACAAAACACACTTCTCATCTGTAGTTTTTGCATTTTATTATAACACGGATCTCCTTTGCATTTTTTTGTAATTTTTTTTTGCATTTGTTATTCTGTATTTTCATCCGTGTGTATAATATATTTACCTTAGTTTTTTATTTAATTAAATAATGAATATATTCTTGGTTAAGGTTTGTGCGATGTGTCAAATTTGAAGTTCTGGAGCACCCGATCTCATTGTTTTCACTGCAGTCAATATTTATGAAAGTGATAGTAGAGGTGGCAACAAGCAACAATTTAGAACAAAGATTGTCAGGTAGAAGTTAACGAAAAACGAAATAGAAATTAACAAAAGATGAGGTTTGTGCTTGACATAGTTTCTTTAAAATAAATTCAACCAACTCTAGGTGTTTGTTTCTCAGGATACAACAACAAGAACAGTTCTTCAAGACCGCCGAACTCAACAAGGTCCGAATATTATCTTGATACATGCTAGAAAATACAGTGTTAGAAAGGAAGAAGAGTAGATAGTTTTTCAGTGTTTTTGTTGTTTTTTTACCATGTACAAGATCACTGTATTTATAGTGCAAACTTATAACTCCAACCATAATTACAATTTATGGTGATTATAAAACCAACACCTTAATTATTGAATTAAATCAATATTAAACACAAATTTTGTAACGGAAATTGTGTTTAATTCTCAATTTTAACAAAATAAGAGTTTTGTTTAATTTATGTTTAACCATTCAACCACTCTAAACACCATAGTTTGGTGCTTAATTTCCCATTCATTTTTTTCCAACACTAAGCATGCAAACATATGTTTGTTGGCCTCATTGTTTTTATATTTACTCTTGACTTTTCATGATAGTTATTAGTTTTGGACTTCGATCGGGTCATAAAAGGTTCTTACGAAAATGAAGATTTGCCATCTCTAGAAATATAAAAACTAGTAGAAGATCTCCGTGCTTCGTACGGGTTGGATCGGGTCGGAGAAGTTGTTGATTTTTTCGTTCAAATTCACAGCTCCTCTTCTTTCTATTTCTCAATCTCACTTTTTTGGGAATGCAAAGGCCTAAGCTCTTCTTCGAAACCCTTCATTCTCAAGGTTTCAGAAAAGTAGTCGTTATTTGAAAGCAACTATTCAAATCAAACTCTACGCATGACACTGTCTCTATAAAACCTCAAGAAAAATATTTTAACAACATCAGAAAAATTGTGTCCTAAGACCTACAAAAAGTGCAACAACTGGACTTGAATTCCAATTCCCTGTCATTCCAAGATTAGCACCTCTGCATTGAATTTGAAATATATTTATTAACAAATCATCCCAAATACACAATAATAATGTTTATTGTACATGAAATTAACGAATGTATACAATTTCCTTACCTTGATTCTAGATCAGACATTTTGATTGCATTTATTTCTATCAAATTTTGAAACATAAAAAACATTCAATTCACAAACGACATGAAAATTCGATTTGACATTATAAAATTAATTTGATTTGTCTTAGTCATATAAATTTCACAAAAGTCATTAAATTTACATGAAAACTATATTTGACATTATTTTTTTGTATCAAATTAGACATTCCGATAACTAACTTGTTATAATTTTGACCACTTAACCGGTCAACCAAGATGTCCGTGACATGATTGACATATCAGTTTTAATGACATCACATGCTTATGTGACATTATTTGGCGATACCATATTCTTGGTATCAAAATTAAAAAAAAAAAAAAAAAACTAAAATATAGTGACTTGTGATAGTTATCCAAAATATAATAAGTGTTTGAATTTTGTGATAGTTTTCCAAAATATAGTTATCTTTAAAAAAAATTAAGATAGAAAATATATCTAAAATGAGCTTATGGGCTAAACATACTTTAGTTAATAAAGTTTGTTACTAGTTATGTTTTATACTAAGAGCATCTCTAATGAGAGCTTTTTTATAGCTTATTACTATCATTGGAGTAGATAGTTTTTTTGTTTTTTTTATTTTAGTGGTCAATTTACTTTCACAACTAATATATTTTAACCTTTATACATTAACAATATTACAATTTACCTCTTTAATTTTAATTTATTTTTAAATATTTTTTTATTTCCTTACTAATTAATTATTTCTATTAACTATTTAATAACATTTTATTTATAAATATAACTTTTATGACGATAATATATTATTTTTAATGATTTTAAAATATTATTTATGTTTAAAATAGACTAATTAAAAGAGGAAGTTTTATAAAATATTTTAGAAAGATGGGGATAAATTTGTTAAATTTATGAAAAAAAAAACTATGTAAATAAGCTTATCCATTGGAACATTCATTTATTTAGAGTTCAAAATTAAAAAATGATGATTTGTCACTTGTTTTAAACATTGGAGATGCTCTAAGCATTGGATATTTATTTTAATGTCTATTTATTATATTAAAAAAAGATAATGAAAAAGATGATTTTTTTACTGTGGTAGAGGAAGAGAGGGTTGCCTTTAGTTATATATCATGATGCATTGGCTTATACATGTATAAATCACATTGAAACTTACAAATTGTCTTCAACATTTTTGGTGGTACAAAATTACAATTTTTATTTGGCGAGTTTTAACAAAAGAATAAACATTATTGTAAATTATTAGATAAAAGAAAAAAAAGTAAATTACAATTTTTTCTTCCCAGCTCTAAGTAGATTTGGTACATATGTTTGTAATCCGTGTCAACATTTAAATAAAAAAAATTCATCTTTCAAAGATACTATCATGTCATCGTCTTATATTAAATTCTAAAAATATTATTATTTATAAATGATATAATATCGTTAATGATTAATTAACTATTTAAAACTTATAATTTAGTCATTGACAAGTATTTAGACATTTATCGTCCCTATATTAATTAAACTAGGCGAATGTCCGCACGTTGCGTAGAAACACCTATATAGTTGAAGTCTTTACAAATATATGATTTTTTAAATATAACAATAACGTTGTTGTTAAATTTGATATAATAATTTGTATATACTAAATTGATATAATATATTGATTATTTTGAATTATATGATAATATATACATTTATTATAACTTCATGATCTCAATCGTTTGAATGACTTCTACCCACGAGTTACACATGAATAAAATTAAATGTAATATATGATTTGATGTTATTTATAGTTGTTTTTATTGTTAATTAATTTTTTAAAACTTATTTGCTTAATGTTTTAATTTCTATCATTATAATTATTTAAAACATTAAACACTGTTTTTTTATTTTAAAGCTAACAATATAATCATTTATATAGAGTTGTTTTTAACTATTGTTATTGTAAGTTATTTTAAGCTACTTAATTGGAAACTTATTTGGAAGCTTTTATCACTGCAATTTATCATTTTTAACTATTTACAAAATATTCTTTAGTTTCTTTTAAATGGAACTGAAATTTATATTTAAGTTGACATTGTAATGCACAGAAACACCTATATAATTGAAGTCTTTACAAATATATATTTTTTAAAATATAACACTAACGTTGTTGTTAAATTTGATATAATAATTCGTATATTAATTTGATATAATATATTGATTATTTTGAATTATATGATAATATATAAATCTATTATAACGTCATAATCTCAATCTTTTGAATGACTTCTACTTGCGAGTTACACATCAATAAAATTGAATATTATATATGGTTTAATATTATTTATAGTTGTTATTTTTAACTAATTTTTTAAAATTTATTTGCATAATGTTTTAATTTCTATTATTATAATTATTTAAAACATCAAACATTATTTTTTGATTTTAAAGGTAACAATATAATCATTTATATAGAGTTATTTTTAGCTATTGTTATTATAAGTTATTTTAAGTTGCTTATTTGAAATTTTTTAACGATTATATAAATATATTTAGGAAATATTTTAGTTAAACTAATATTACAATTTAGTTTTTGCATTTATCACTATAATTTATCACTTTTAACTATTTACAAAATATTATTTGGTTTTTTTTAATGGAACTGAAATTTATATTTAAGTTAACATTGTAATGTTATATTTAAATTAACAATTTAAGTATTTTGTCCAAACTGTTCAAAAATTGTAGCTTTAAACTGATAATAGTTTACATGCAACAACATTTTAAATCTAATAAATTAAGTATAATATGTTAAAATTTAAAGACATAACTTTATAAATAGAAGTAAATATATTATTTTAAAATTGAAATTTAGTCTATTTATGATTACACTTTAGGTTTGATATTTATTTAACCTTATTAACCAACTTACAATCATTATTAGAAAGACACTACAATTTATCACTTTTAACTATTTATAAAATAATCTTTGGGTTGTTTAAGTTAAATAAAATTTATATTTAAGTTGAGCCTATAATGTTATATTTTAATTAATAATTTAAGTATTTTATACAAATTATTCAAAAATTATACCTTTAAAATGATAATGGTTTACATCCAACAATATATTAAAATTAATAAATTAAGTATAATATGTTAAAAATTAAAAAACATAATTTTATAAGTAAAATTAAAGATATTATTTTAATATTGAAATTTAGTTTATATATAAATACACTTTAAATTTGATATTTATTTAACCTAATTATCAAATTATAATTATTATTATAAAAAAATTGAAAAGTCATGGGAGTTTCAAATGAATGTGGTGAAAGAAAAAAAGAATGAAGGTTTCAAATGCATGAGATTCAAGAAAAAATACTAGCTTTATAAATATGTATGAAGTTGAAAATGTTTATATTAACGGTCAAATATTACTCTAACCTGACATCCAAATATATTAAACATTTACGAACAACATTTATTCACTTGTTAAAACTCACTCACTGGACAAAAATTTTAATTTTGGCCCACCCAAAAGGTTGAAGGTTATTTCTAAGTTTCAATATTGGTATATACATGTATAAATTAATGCATTGTGATATTACGATTGAAGCGGATAAGTTCATTTCAAATACATTTGTTATCTTTTAAAAAAATCATAATATTTTGGATAACTATCACAAACATTATTATATTTTGAACAAACGTCATTATATTTGAGATCATTACGACAAAAGTCACTATATTTTAGTATATTCTTTTTAATTTTAATTTTTTAATTTTTAATTTTTGACACCGATAATATAATATCACCAAATAGTGTGACGTCAACATGTCACATTATCATGCCATATCGGTTGACAACTTGATTGACCGGTTAAATGGTTAGAATTTTAATAAACTGATAAATTCCATGTTTAGTGTGAGATAAAAAATAACATAATGTCAAAATCAAATTTTTATATACATTTTGTGACTTTTATGAAATTTGTCTTGTTTTTTTTTCAAACTTTTCGAATTATAATAGATAGAGGATAACCATTTATTAATTTTTAGGGGGCGTTTGATATTCACTACAAGGAAAAAGGCCATTACCGGCGACAAAAGTCGCCGGTAAAAGTCCCAAAAGTCGCCGGTAATACTAATAGCGGCGACGCGTCGCCGGTACTGAGTCGCCGCTACTGCCTCGTCGCTATTGATCAGTTTGTCGCCGCTAATGATAAAAGTCACCGTTATTGACTCTGTTGCCGCTAATGAGCTAGTCGCCGGTATGACTTCTGTCGCCGGTAATTTTTTTTCAATTTTTTATTTTTTTTATTTAATGATTTTGGTTGCCGGTGATAATATCGCAGGTAAAAGTGTCGCCGATAATAACAATATTCGATTAAATATCAAAACCAATAGTGTCGACGCTAATTACAAAACAAACATCCTATTAAATATCAAACATAATAGTGTCAATGCAAATTACAAACAAACATCCAAATACAATTAAATATCAAAAATCATAATATCCGAGTAGCAAAACAACAAAATTTTTACAATCTACCAAGTAGCAAAACGTGACAACATATGCAAATAAAACTCATCCTTACATACCATCATCGTCGTTCCCATCGTTTCCTTGATTATTTTGGGATTAAAAAAACGAATAAAGCTCATCCCTACATGTCGGGTCGGCGAGCATTGCACGAAGATTTTCCAACTACATAATTAATAACAATATATAGAAACTTATAAGTTAGATCGTCAAACATAAACAAAAACTATCAAAATACATTGTTATTTTTAAACTAAGATAGAAAACCAAAGTACATTGCTATTTCTTGCACTTGGAACAAAAACCAAATTACCAAAAATTTTAGCAAATAATCACCACAAAACCAAAACTACCAAATCAACATGCATTTTACGATGCTAAAGTATATTGCTATTTTTAAACTAAGATAGAAAACCAAAGTACATTGCTATATTTTGCACTTGGGACAAAAACCAAATTACCAAACTTTTTAGCAAATAATCACCACAAAACCAAAACTACCAAATCAACATGCATTTTACGATGCTAAAAGTAGATTGCTATTTTACCTGTGATGGTTGTGATGGTTGCGAAGGCTGTGGAATCGTCGGGAGAGCATAAGGTTTGCGGCCGATGCCTCTAATGTGGCCACGTCGCTCTCCTAATACTTTCTCGAACGTAGCTCTTTCTTGAGCGGGCGTTAACTCACTTTCACCTTGAGTTTGTTCTAACAGCTCTTCAACTAACCGATTCTGTAACTCCCAAAAGTGAGTAACAATTAAATATAAATAAACTTTTAAATATATGATAAAATTATAATTAAATACTTACATATTTTTGTTCCGATTCAGCAGTGACAAATACACCATTCTTATCGGTATGAGCTTTGCGAAATGTTTCCACTCTCTTAAGGTTTTGTTTAACTTTAAAAATCAGATTATATTTTAAATAAATAATTACATGTATCGTACGGTACCTTCTTATAGAAAGTACTGCTATACGAGCTCGAACCCCCACGATTCACATTCGTTTGCTTTTCACGGATTTTTGTGTTCCTTTCTGAAGCAATTATGTGTTCGTCAGTTTGAAAATACTCAACTGTCTTCGCCCAGTTATCAACAAGCATACCATCTGGAGGATTGGCCAATCCTCTCGGGATATCTTCATACCCTCCGACCATCTTGAAATATTCTTTTGCGTCAGCTTTACGCTTGTGACATCCCCAAAATCACGGCCAGAAAAGACCGGTTTGTTTATGCTTTGTTTAAAAATCAGAGTACTTCATTTCATAAAAATGTTGCGGAATTTGTTCCCAGAAAAACATGGTAAATACGTTATTAAAACATTTTCGAGGAAACATATTTTTTTCATTTTAAAACGTTTGGGATGTCATCGTTAATACAGGAACATAAGCATAAACAGAACTTACAATTATTTACACTAGTGATCTACATCTCTTTAAATCTCTCAGTGTAATGTCACTTCATATCGTCACCTGTGATATAAATAAACTGAGTGGGTCAGGTTGGGAAACCTGGTGAGTACATAGGGTTTTCAACCCACAATAATATAATTATTATGTTCGATCATCAAACAAGTAACCCAATTACCCATCCCCATTATCTTCTTTATTCTTAAGGATCTACCCTAAGAATCAGCTATTTCTCATTCATTCATTCCTAAGGATCATCCTAAGGAAACAACATTAAGTCCATTGTTGCCAATGACACATCGGTTAAGCGTAGCTGCTAATCTTGTCACTTAGGCGCAGCTGCCAGAACTGTGACATTTTCTATGAGGTGCTTCTGCCGGTATTGACCTTTAAACGCTACTGTCATGGTCATAAGGCTCCCCATTAGGCGCAGCTGCCGATACTGTCCTTAGAGCGCAGCTGCTAGGACGTTTACCGTAGATCTAAAACATCTACGGGTTGTGGCGCAGCTGCCAGTGCTCATCTATAGGGTACTAGGTCCACTGCTGCCAATGTATACCTATAGGGCACTAGGTCCATGCTACTAATGTTCCTCTATTTCATCTTTTATCCCTCATCATTCATCTACCCATGTCTGAATACTTGCTGTCTATGCTGGTGAAAGATTTTTATACATGTTTTAAATGATGTAAACTGTGTAAAGTATTTTATATCTACAAAATATGCACACATAGCACGTAATTTATAATAAAATACTTCATATCTATGTGTAAGATGAAAGGGACCATGCACTCACCTGAAAGGTGGTGACTCAGCACTCAGACAGCGCTTCGATACTCTCAAAACAATTTCCTTCGATAAAACCTAGTATCAATACACTAGGGTTTAGTCTAACGATAACCGCGACAAACTAATAGTCTGACTATTATTATTATTATATAACTCATAATAATAGCCCAAATACTCATTATAAGTTCCTAATAATGTTACTATATTAAAACATAAGCTATACTAAAGATAGGGTAGGCATAGCTCACTTACAGCGGATTTTTCTCGAAAACCGGGCTTCACTGGAGCAGTGTTTCCAAGCTGAAAGACCCTTTTTCTCGGGACTCCGGGATCCTCGGGGCTTCCTTCGGGTGCTAGGGGGTTTACCTAGGCTTTTAGGGGGGTTAGGGAGGCTAGAGAGAGAAACTAGAGAGAGAAAGTGAGTTTGGGAGGTGTGAAGAGAAGGCTAGACCCGACGCCTCTATTTGTAGTGCAAAATCTGATGGACTCGCCGAAATGGTCCATGTGGTGGCCTTTTGGTGGTGCAACGTGTCCAATTCTGGTGGTGCCACGTCACTCCCTATCGCGTATCAGCCTTCAAACTTAGAAAAATCATAACTCTCGCATACGAGCTCCGTTTTCGACGTTCTTTATATCCACGTGTAGGTAAAATCAAGATCTACAACTTTCATTTAGACTCCGTCGGCTAATTCTCGACCGATCTCGAATTTAATAGTAGGAGGCGTTTAGACTGTTAAATGACCGCGAAGAATTCGTAACTCCTTCATACGAACGCCGTTTTCGTCCATCTTTTTACCGTTGAGTTCCTATTAATGAGATCTTCAACTCTCATTTAGGTCACGCAAGCCAAAAACCGCTCGAACTAAAATTCGAGTTTCGGGCCGTGCACTGCTAAGCCGAATCTTAGAAAAATCATAACTTCCTCATACGAAGTCAGATTTGGGCGTTCTTTTTATAGACGCTCTTAGTTTGACATATTATACAACTTTTGTTTAGATTGCTAAAGATAAATCTCTCTCTATCGTAAATTCACTATTTACGCTTCCCGGTGCCGTGTCGGTTTTGCCGTAAAACTTCGACGGGCCATAACTTCTTCGTTATAACTCGAATTTCGGCGTTCTTTATATGTACGGAAACCTTGTGACATATTCTACAACTTGGTTAGGGTTATTTATTCTAAATAATATTTTTGTCGAAAAGTCGTTTTCGACCCCTATTGCCTCTAATTTGACTAACCCGGATCTGCGGGTGTTACAACGCTCTCGATAACCTTTTAACAAGGCTGCTTGAAAACTCTCTGTCAATAGATTAGCTTGTGCATCGTGGTACATTTGATTGAGATCAAACTTTGTCTACAAAAAAAAAGTTAACCAAGTAAAAAACAATTATAGTTAAACCTATAAAATATATTTAAATAAATAATTACCGATAAATGTTGTAATACAGTGTCCTTTATATCAGGTGAAACTCTTTTCCAACTCCATTTGTCAAAAGGGACCATCTGCCACATTGTTTTTCCAACTTCTCGGGAAAACATGTCTCCCGCCTCTCCTATGGGATTAAATGTGATATCCCTATCATATTGCATGCCAATTGAGTTCCCCTGGTTCTGTAAGATTGCTTTTTCAAGCTTTATATTTTTTGCTTTTCCTCGAACTTTCCTTCGGGCACGTTCCTCAGCTCCGTCTCCCCCATGTCCACGACCCATGACAGCAACCATGGTAAACATAAACAAAAGCCACGCTCTCATCATTTCCTGAAAAATTATAAGATATACAAATACAATTTTTATTATAGATACACATTACAGAGAAATAAACATTTAGATAGGAATAAACATTTCTATTTAAACTAGAAATCCAAATAAAGTTCATATTACAAATACACATTACATAAGAACTATTATAATCAGAATCTTCCTCATATCCTTCATTGTCTTCTTCGGTATCATAATCAGAATCGGTGTCATCGTAATCAGTCTCGCAATCAGAAACATCATTGACTCTACCAGTTGGCGGAGGAACTTCAAAAGCACTTTCTACATCAACAATGACTCTAGGAATGTTTTGAAAGTACATGCTGAAATCGATAAAAAGTGGAGCATCGGATGAAGAGATATTTTGAAGTACATTGACATCGTCTACATTTTCGTGTGAGACATTGTCAACATTTTGAACAAGGTCATCGTTTGATGGCAGATCCCAAATACTTCGATGATTAACATGCTCGACAACACACCGATGGTTATTGTTTGGCTCTCTAATGTAGAACACTTGTTTGGCTTGTGACGCATATATGAGTTGATCATCTTTGTATGCTTCGCGTCGTGTGTCGATACTGGTGAAACTATCACTAGAAATAGCTCATGTTCGAGTATCAAACCACTTGCAACGAAATAGTACAGTTGAATAATCATGTGTATACCTCAACTCTATAATCTCTTCTAGTTGGCCATAATATTTCTCGCCTTTCTCACCCACCGCTAAAACCCCAGAGTTTTGTGTTGTACATTGTGTGTCACGACTAAGTACCATAAACCTAACACCATTGACTATGCATGCGGTGTAAGAATAGGCATTCATTTGCGGGCCCATTGCAAGAACCGACAACTCTTTGTGGAATTCTGGAGATTTTTCTATTTTCATTTGATGAACCAAACAATTATAAATTAATATGTATTATGTATTTGTTAGATCAATGAAACAAATTTGTTTATTAATTTATAGACAAAACTTCAAAAATGGTCCCTGTGGTTTCCAGAAATATCAAGTTTAGTCCCTAAGTTCAAAAAACCTCACAGATGGTCCCTGTGGTTTCAAAACTTTTAACAAATGGTCCTTCCGGCTCACTCCGTTAGCATTTCACCGTTAACTTATTTTTTAATAAAATATTGCAGGGGTAATTTCGTCATTTCAGTTGTAACCTCCTCTCTTTAATATGAAATGATTACTTGCTTGCACATCACTACCCGTCCCTCTCCCAAGAAGATAACCAGTTACAGGTTTAGTCATCGGGTTCATTCCCATCGTAGAAGCAAGAACAGAAATTGGGATTTAGGGTTTTAAGCTGCAGAAATTGCAATGGTGCTATCAATATGGTGTTTTCGAGAAAAATTTGTAACCGTGGAGGACTTAGGAAAAACATACGGTACAATACTACAACAAAACTTGTTTTTTCTTGGTCTATTGTGTTGACGTAAGGAAATCATTGATTTTACTCTTTCTTTTTTTTTTTTTTGTGTTTACAGAAGGTTATGAGAACTATTTCACGTTGAAGATACACTACAGTGGTGTCTTCACCAAAGCACCTGGAAGGAAATACGTTGATGGTGTTGTAGCATATGTAGATTATGTTGACACTGATTTATTTTCAGTTCATGAGCTTGACGACATGGTTCGAGAACTAGGGTACAAAATTGAGCAAACCCTTTACTACCATTTCTGTATCCCTGAATACCCTTTGGACTATGGCTTAATGCCTTTAGGTAATGATCAAGATGTACTTAAAATGGTATCATATGTCCCTAAACAAAGACTTATTAGGGTGTATATTGAAACTGGTCAGACAAGGGTAGGTAGTTATTACAAGTCTCCTTCTAAAGTTGTTATTGAAGAGTTGGAGCCTGATAGTGTATCACCTGAAATGAATAGAAAGAAACCTTGTAGGAGAGAAGCAGGCTCATGTAGTAGAAAGCTTGATCTAAACAAGTCTATGAACCCTGATTATGAGCAGTCACAAGTGTTAGATGTTGATGAAGGCCATGATTACTCAAAGAGTATTCTACCATTTATAAGGTCACAAGGTAAACAAAGTCATGTCATTCAAAAGGAAGTGGTGAATCATGAAATTGAAACTCAAGAAGAAGTGATCACTAGTGCAGTTGAAACTGAAGAACAATTGGGAACTTACCATGTACAGGAACCAAGCTGCCAAGCTGATAATGGAGCTAATACTACAACAGTTGATGACTATGAACCATTTGTAGAGGATTACTCACTTTATGCTGATTATGATGCTGAGTTTAATGTTCAAACTTCATTTGAAAAACAACCAGAAGTGGATTATCTAGAGGGTATGGTGAGTGATGATAGTGGAGATGCTTTCTACTCTGAGAGTGGCCATGGTTCTGAGGATAGTGGAGATGATTCTGATGACAGTGAATACAATGTGGATGAGTCTAACATACAATTTGATGTAGATGTAGACATGAGTGAATTCCATAATGCTGTTGATGTAGATGAACATGGAATCTTGAACAATCATTCAAAAGATGATGGGATTGGAGTGGTTGACTTTGATAATGAGTTGGAAGTTATTACCACTGATGATTATCAATTTGCAGGATTTCGTGAAGATGATAGGAAGAGACTGCTAAAAGAGTTGAGTAAGTCAAGTACATGCTCACATGGAGAGGTTCATGTTAAACCATTTCAGATTGGTCAGGTCTTCAAAACCAAGGTTGATGTTAAAAACTACATGAACTCACATGCTGTAGCAACAAGGAGGTCTTTATACCTAGCCAAAAATGACAAAATCCGGATTAGGGTGAAATGTAAAGGTGTTGTAAGTAAGCCTTCTACAGGAGTTGATAGTGGTGGGCCCTCAACCAGAAGTAGGGCAAAGTGCAAGGGTAAAGATGTAATTGCCAATAAAGGTACATGTCCATGGGCAGTCCAAATATCGAGGGCTAATGAAAATCAGGATTGGTTGGTGAAAACAGTACAGGATGAGCATAAATGTTTGCAAACAAGGGCGGTTAAAGCTTGCACTTCCAGATACGTAGCAAACTTAATTGTTCAACAAATACAGAGTAACCCTAAAATTCCAGTGAAAGCTTTACACGAAGAGTTGTGCAAGAAACTGGAGGTAGGAATGTCATTGCAAAAGGTCGCTAGGGCAAAGTCAATGGTTGAGCGTATCATTAGTGGGGACTACCAAGTACAGTATGGATTTTTGAGGGATTATGTGTTGGAGCTACTCAACACTAATCCTGGTACAACAGTTCGGATTGATGTGTATCCAGAAACCTCCCTGTCTGTTACCACAAGAACTTTTAGAAGAATATATGTCTGTTTAGGTGCATTGAAGTTAGGATTCAAATCTGGATTAAGAGATTTTCTAGGTCTGGATGGTACTTTCATGAAGGGCCCTTACCCTGGGCAAGTGTTAACTGCTGTAGGGTTGGACTCAAACAATGGCATATACCCTGTAGCATATGCAGTGGTAGAGACAGAATCAACAAGTAGCTGGACCTGGTTCTTGGAACTGTTAGGAGAAGATCTGGATCTGGGACCAAATTCAAACTTTACCTTCATTTCAGATAGACAAAAGGTGTGTACCACCTAACTTTTTTATTACCTTTACTAAATACATTTGGTTAACTAATGTTGATTACATTGACTTTTGTTTAGGGAATAATACCAGCAATGGAGAAAGTATTCCCTAGTGCAGAACACAGGTTCTGTTTGAGGCATATCCAGGAAAACATGAAGAAGCAATGGAAAGGAAAAGACTTAAGTGACCAGCCTTGGGAGTGTGGTAGAGCAACAACAGTCAATCATTTTAACAGAGCAATGGATGAGTTGAAGAAGATCAATGCAGAGGCTCATGCTTGGGTGTCTAAGATCCCAACAAACACTTGGGCTAAATCTCACTTTAGTGGTAAGTTTCTAGAAATTTATTGAGAATTGTTAATCTTCCTTTTTGTGTGTTTACTATATGTGTAATTGTCTTCTGTTAATATATATTATTCAGGAAGGGCACATACTGATTGTTTGTTGAATAATCTTTGTGAGGTATTCAATTCAAAGCTAGATGAAGGTAGGGATAAACCTATTATCACTTGCTTAGAGTATATTAGAGAGTATCTCATGAAGAGGTTATGTGTGGTGCAAAAGGAAATAGATAAGTGTGAAGGACTTCTAACCCCTACTGCAACTACACTGTTTGAAAAGATTAAGGCTGATGCATCAAAGTATGTGGCTAAATACAATGGGGCAGGGAAGTACCAAGTGGCAAGCACATGGCAAGACCAATATGTGGTAAATTTGAATGATCACAGTTGCAGTTGTAGGTTTTGGGAGATTACAGGTTTCCCATGTAGACATGATGTTTGTGCTATATGGGACAAAATTGAAAATGGTGAAAATGCCCCACATGTTGATGAATGGGTCCATCCTTGCTATAGGTTATCAACATGGAAAGCCATGTATTTCAACAAAAATGATCCATTGAATGGACGTACAATGTGGCCTAAAAGTGACTGCCCATTCACTTTACTTCCACCAAAACATAAGACACAGGTTTGTATTTAAAGTACACAAAATATATAGTATACATGTGAACATGGAATGAATTCAATTTTAACTATAGTATATCAACATGTGTAGGTTGGGAGGCCTAAGAAGAAGAGAAGAAGGGGTGTTGATGAGCCAAACAGCCAAGCTGGTAGATTGAGCAGGAAATATTTGGCAGTCACCTGTTCAAAGTGTCATAACAAAGGGCACAATTCCAGAACATGTAAAGGGCAGGGAGGCAGTGGTGAAGTTGGAGGAGGCTGAAAATTGACTTTTTAGTGGTTATTAGGATGTTGGTGTTGTAGGTATTTAGAAACTTATGTAATGTGTACTTGTTTGAAGATGTGTTAAGAACTTGAAAACTTTGCATGTAATGCTTGTGTTGTAGGTCTTTTTAAAAATTTGCATCATGGTTGTGTTAAGAACTTTATAACTTTGAATGTAATGGTGTGTATGCACTTTTTGGTGATGAATTAATATGTTTTGTGTACTACCCTTCACTTCACAGATCAATTAATAACAATGTACATTTCAATTGCAAATGAAAACCATCTTCAAGATGCAATTACAATACACTTAACAATTACATTTCAAAAACATTCAAGAAATTGAACAATGAACTATAACAAACTACATTCCATTACCATTACCATTACCATTACCATTACCACTGCATTACACATTAATCTGATACATAAACCAAATACAACAACACCAATTCCAAAACCACCTACATAAACTGAAAGCAAAAAAACCCCTATCCGATTAAAATAAAAAAAACCTGCAATGGTTACAAACCAAAAACCAAAACTCCATTACCATCCAAACCTTCAGAAGATACTTAGAGATTAAAATAATACCAAAAAAAAACACCCATGAACAAAACAACATCAACTGGTAGTTCCATAATTCTGCAGTTACAATGGCGACCCTCTCCTCCAATCGATTCATTGATCTTATCAAACCTGGAATCACCACCAATGCCCTAGCACACATAGGGGGATCAGACCATCGAATGAAACCACATCTTTTACAGTTCCAAAATTGCCTTCCAGGGTTACGATCCGTCCATGAAGTGATCTTCGTTGCTTCATTCCCACATCTGCAAGTCACCATCTTTGAATCAGAAGCGATTGGATGTCGTGAAGGGTGCAATGGTCGAGCAACAGTGGAAAGGAGGAGAGATGATCGACTGATGAAGCTAAAGGATTTGCCCAAAAATCGGACATGCAATTTCTTTTAAAGAGAGGAGGTTACAACTGAAATGACGAAATTACCCCTGCAATATTTTATTAAAAAATGAGTTAACGGTGAAATGCTAACGGAGTGAGCCGGAAGGACCATTTGTTAAAAGTTTTGAAACCACAGGGACCATCTGTGAGGTTTTTTGAACTTAGGGACTAAACTTGATATTTCTGGAAACCACAGGGACCATTTTTGAAGTTTTGTCTAATTTATATTACCTTTTCACGAAACCAATTACGAAATTCTCTCTTGTCATCACTTTGGGGATGCTCAGATTTGAATTTCCTATGTTGATGACCAAAAGATATAGATTTAAAAAGATAAAATAAAAAATTAAGAATGAAAGTTAGAGATAAGATTAATTACTTGATATACTGTCTGACTTCTTCACAGCTATTCAATACAAACCATTCCATGTTATGCATTTCCGTTAAATTAAGAGTTTTGATTTGAGTTGTGCTGGTCGGTCGACATTTAGACTCAAACATCCAAAACTTTGTTTTTTCAATGACAACATCTACATTTCTTTCTGGACGATTCTTTACATCTCGAAGGTACATCGAACAAAATGATAAAGCTTCTTCAGCAACATAACCCTCAGCTATAGAATCTTCTGGCTGTGCCTTGTTTCTGACATAGTTTTTTAGTTTTTCATATACGTCTCGAAGGGAAACATCCATCTCATACAAACCAGGCCTCCAGTAATTGCTTCATCAGGTAAATGCAAAAGTAAATGAACCATAATGTCAAAAAACGCTGGAGAATAAATCAATTCTAACTTGCACAAGATTGCAATAATGTCTACTTTTGCTTTCCTAATATCCTTCACCTTCAATGTTCTGGAACAAAGTTGCTTGAAAAACATACAAAGGTATACAATAGGTGTATAAGTATCTTTGTCTAACAACCCTCTTACTCCAATCAGTATCAAACGTTGCATAAGAATGTGGTGGTCATGCGATTTCAACCCAATAATGTTAGTATTGGTATCGTTCACTTTTTTTACTGATGTTAGAACCAAACCCATACGGCAGTTTAACCTCTTTTATAAATTGACAAAAGAGTTGTCGACTAGATTTCGTGAAAGAGTATCTTGCCTGGGGTCTATGAAACTTGTCACCATTTTTTTGCAACCATTCATTTCTCCGAATGTTTAGAATTCTCAAGTCCTTTCGTGCATTTGATGTGTCTTTGCTTTTATCGTTCATTAGGAGAGTACTTAACAAACTCTCGTCCACATTTTTCTAGACATGCATGACATCTATGTTGTGTTTCAACTGTAGAGAAGACCAATACTCGAGTTCGAAGAAAATGCTTCGTTTCGATCAGTTCAACTCGTAATCTTGCCACTTTGGCTCCCCGCCTCCATGCTCAGGATGTTTACCCGGTTTACGAGCTAGTAGACGACCTAGTTGCTCTTGTATGTCATCATTACTAAAGTGTCTCGAAGCGGGTCTTGTCTCTTCCATCCTGTTAAAGTCCAACCTCTTTCTTAACGGATCATTAGCATCTAGGAAACAACGATGACCCATATATATGACTTTGTTTGTTGCACGGTACGCAGGAGTGTCTTCATTGCAAGTAGCACATGCTCTATACCCTTGCCCACTCCAACCTGATAGACTACTACGAGCTGGCCAATCGTTTATTGTCCACAACAACATAGCTCTCATCGTGAAGAATGTGTTTGTCGCCGCATCTTTAATACGTACGCCTGATTTCCATAAATGTTTAAGCACTTCCACCAACGGTCTAAGGAAAACATCTATATCCTTACCTGGAGCTTTCGGGCTTGGAATCAACAAAGCCAACATGAATGATGTGTAACACCCAAAGTCAGAAAGGACAAGAAAGGAAAGGAAACCCTAAGTTTAATGGATGACTTGGCGAGTCCAAGGAGGAACTCGGCGAGTCCGAGCGGGATCCGAGTCGAGGAGTAAGTGACCGACTCGGCGAGTCGGCCAAGGAGACTCGGCGAGTCTGGTCTGAACGAGGAAAACCCTAATTCCGGGAGTTGTATCCTATATAAAGGGTGTTATGTCCCTCCCTCAGCCTCCATATCATCCTAGAGAACCTGTAAACCCTAGATTTTGTGTGAGCTTCCATCATTTGAGAGAAATAGCTTTAGAGGAAGGAAATTTTGGAAAGGAACTTGAAGATCAAGAAGGTTGCTTCAAAGGAGAGGTGTAGATCCGAGATCTACTTCAGTTTGTGTTCATCTTGGAGGTAATAAGCTGCCATTTTCCCTCTTTTGCATCTAGATCTATTTTGTTATGTGATTTGGGGGTTTTATGGTTGATTGAGACCCAATTCAAGCCTGGGAATGTTTTACTCTGATAACGGATATGTAGTTTGGAAATTAATACTCTGATTATGTTTGGAATTGATGATTTTAATTTAAGTAATGTTTTATTAAAAGAAATTTTTAGTCTTGAATTTTGGGACGTTACAAGTTGGTATTAGAGCCTTGGTTTGAGGGATTCGGGCATACTCTCGGGTGTGACTGAACTCAAACTAAGGGGTCGGATAAAAAGTTTTCAAAATGAAAAGACAGTTTTGTAAAAAGAGAGTTTTGGGAAAGAAAACAGTTTTAGAAAAGCAAAAAGAATTCAGAAAGAAAAGAACTTTGAAAAGAGAAAAAGGGTGTGGTGCATGCAATCAGCCGAGCTCAAGTAAGTACCCCAAATTACCCATACAAGTTTATGATTTGATTATCAGTTAGTAGAATAGCATGCTAGCTTAGGACTAAGGATCTAGGGAGGATGCCTTATGTGCCTGTTATATGTGCTTTGAGCTGCATGATAGTGCTGATTAGACAGTGGTAGGATAGCATGTTTAGGTTATGCCTGAGTATATGAGTTTGTGTTGCATGCTAGTTCAGATTCTTGCAATGTGGGTATGATTGCTTGTGTATGTTGTGGTTAGATTTTCCCCTTGTCTGAATGTTGCCTTCTTTGTGCAATATGGGATTCTGAGTGATGGGAGTTAACCATTAGGTGGATACGTCACGTCACATGTGATCAGGGTTGAATAATCTCAGAGTGCTGGATTTGGCCCTATTTCGCAGCTCTCGTTTGAGTCCAACCGTTGTAGGGACGAGTCTTTTACTCGAAGGATTATATGAGCCTCGCCACATGTGATGGTATCCAGGTGATGGCTAATTGGCATCACAATGAGACCTTCAGCAGCTGAGGATTGGATTGAGTTGAGTCAGAGGTTTCCCTAGGGCAAGCCTAGGATGAGATAGTGCTGGGAGTAGTAGTAGTGGATAGGGACGTGGTGGAGTCAAAGCAATTCCTGAGGAAAGTACGGATATATGTGGAAGGTAGTATGGTCCCATACTTTTGAAAGCAAAGGATCCGTACTCGATTCGGGAAGGGCCGAGAAAAAACCGGGGACCTAGTAGGGTGTGTGTTTGGTCTCGCCGCAGTGATGTGTATTCTGATAGTGGATGTATTATATTTTCAGCATGGTGACGTTGAGAGAGAGACCAGCGGGCGGATCAGGCGCCGGAGAGGGATCGGGCTCGGGTTCAGGATCCGAGCAGCTCAAGGAGCGAATGAGGGAGTTGATATCAGCTGAGGTTACGCGCAGTATTCTAGACCAGACTCCTATGATCTTTGGCACGGTCAAGGAGGATATACTGGAGATTTTGGATGAGAAGCTGGGAGCCTTCCGTACGGAGATGATGGCTTTGATGGGAGCGCGTACCTTGACATTTCGAGAGTTCAGGGCTTGTGGGGCACTAGATTATCATGGGGCTAGGGACCCCATCGCTAGCAGCAGATGGTTGGCTGATGTTGCCAACGCATTCCGTACGAGCCGGTGTCCTGAGGGGGACAAGGTCAGACTCGCTTCTTGTCTTCTGAAGGACAGAGCGAGGGATTGGTGGGAGGAGATTGGTCATGCTTTGGGGGATGATGCCGCGTTGGACGTGATGACTTGGAGCGATTTCTCGGTCAGGTTCAGGGCGGAGTTTTCGCCGATTATTGAGGTGCAGCAGTTGTTACAGGATTTTCAGGATTTGACATAGACACTGAGACTGTGGCGGAGATCACCGCCAAGTTCAGGGAGAGGGCTCTTTTTGTACCGCAGTATGTCGCGAATGAGGAGATGAAGAAGGCCCGATACCATGAGATGTTGAGGGATGATATCAGGGAGTCCGTGAGCAGATCTAGTTGTAAGACGCTGGAAGATATGATTTCTCGGGCTAGAGAGAGGGGAATTGATTTGGAGTAGATCCGGAAGAGGAAGCCAGATGAGGTTCAGGTAGCTGCAGGTTCGGGTAAAAGGCCCAAGGGATCGGATTCGAGATCGAGGGATTATCAGGACCGCAGCCGGTGCGGGAAGTGTGGCAGGGCGCACGGGGGCGCGTGCATGAGTGGTAGCGGTGGTGAGTCTGGCTGTTTCAAGTGCGGTCGGACTGGTCATTTTAGCAGGGATTGTACTATTACCACCACTCGGGGATCATATTTGATATGTTTTCACTGCAATTAGCGGGGCCACAAGAAGGCCCAGTGCCCCAGTTTGTTTTCAGCAGGACGGGTGATGGCACCTGCCCCTGCAACTTTGAGGATCACAGACGGTCGTCAGGGCCGTGCAGAGGTGCCTGCGGTAGGAGGCAGGGCTTTTCAGATGACTACCTTGGAGGCACCATCAGCACCGGACGTTGCAGGTATGAAATTTCCATTTTCAGTTCTTTTATTTGTGCATGATTATATTGTTATGGTTCTGCATCATTATCGGTTTGAGTATTTTATTTTTGAGCGGTTGATTGTGATCGAGTTATATGTCATTTGCATACCTTGGATATTTGAATGGTAGTTAGGAGATGTGCTCTATTGGAGAAGGTCTCATAGGATGCAGTAACTGTAGCATGCTTGGGAGGGACTTGGTACGTCTTGCTAGTTCGGAGTAGTATAGTTTTAGAGATGGATTGGTTAGATCCCTGGCTATGGTAAGCTTGGGTTCCTTAGCAGATTGATTATGGAATGGTAGCAAGGATTGGGATTTCTTTTTTAGTATTGAGCAGCAAGGGGTAAGCAGGATCAAAGTGGGGGAGAATCCTCCGAGTGTGCAAAGGTAGGAGCACATAGACCCAGAATGAGTGCGCAACCTCTGAGAAGGAAAAGAAGTAGTTTAGCGTTTGATGGATTGAGGAGTTCAGGGTTGGGAGTTTGAGAACCCCCCCCCCCTAGCTAGTGCGTGTATTGGCGATGGTTAGTATGTGGTTGGGAATTCAGGTTGGAGGATCGCCTGTAGGACTTGAGTGAGTCAGAAGGAGGATCTTGAGAACTGATAGCATGGGGTGCTTTCGTATTAGCAGTTAGTGGTAGAAAGTGATGTAAGACCACAGGGAAGCCGTAGCATTCACTAGCAGTCAGTGGTGGGAAGTGTTGTAAGACTACGGGGCAGCCGTAGCATTCACTAGCAGTCAGTGGTGGAAAGTGTTGTAAGACTATGGGGGCAACCGTAGCATTCACTAGCAGTCAATGATGGAAGGTGATGTAATATTGCGGGTAATCCGTAGCATTCCATAGTAGCTTCGTTGGCGGAGTTGGGGCGAGGCCCTTATCTCCTAGTGATCCAATAGGGATTAAGAATGGGTGGTGGATGAGAATGATAGGGAGTTTGCCTGTACAGCCCTAGAGAGGTGAGACCTTGGGAGAGGCCGCTCCAAGATATAGTTGGGTGAGACCCGTGGGCGAGGCCCGAGCGAGAGTGGTCAGACAAGTAGGACTAGAAGGATAGGGGCGGGTGGGACCCATGGGCGAGGCCCGTGAGTTTTAGCAGCACAGGTGGGACTTGGTAAGGACCTTAGTGTCAAGATAGGGGATCGGGGATCCCAGGATTGTAGTGCCTGAATGGCAGAATAGATTGAGCAGTTATAGGTGGTCGAAGTTTCTTCGAAAGTCGATGGGAGCGACTAGGAGTTGTGTTGGGACTAGCTACCGGTGGGAGCCGGTAATCCAGATATTGATGGGTTGGTAGGGACCAGGGTGGTCTCAGTTTATCCGGAAGGCAGATAAGGAATGGCAGAAATTTTCAGTCAGTAACAGTGCGGGTAAGCAGTCTATGGAGGAATTCAGTTAGTTGATCGTGGGGTGCTCGACACCAAAGTATAGTAGAAAGAATTGCCCACTGGATACTGGCGATAATGACCCGTTCTGGAGGTAGCGGGAGTAATGGATTTGGTAAAGATAGGATCTTCACAGAGACAGAGGAAGTAATTGGTTATGGAACATCGCCTTGGGAAGGCAAGGAAATCGCGCAAGGAAAGAAGGGGTGAACCCCTATAGGTTCAGTGTAGTACTCGATGAGTACCAGAAGGATTGTCGGTTGAGTAAGTTGTGTTTCCAAGATGTTCAGGGTCAGGGTGACCCGAGACTATAATCCGCAAGGATTGATGTTAGTCAGAATGACCGGGTGGAAGACCAGCGAAGGTAGGCAGCTGGTGTTGGAAGGATTAGTGGGTATTGAAAGCAGATCACAGGCGGTGGGCCATAGCAAACTTCAAGGACAAAGTTTAGTTTAAGTGGGGGAGAGTTGTAACACCCAAAGTAAGAAAGGCCAAGAAAGGAAAGGAAACCCTAAGTTTAAGGGACGACTCGGCGAGTCCGAGCGGGATCCGGGTAGAGGAGTAAGTGACCGAATCGACGAGTCGGCCAAGGAGACTCGTCGAGTCTGGTCTGAACGAGGAAAACCCTAATTCCGAAAGTTGTATCCTATATAAAGGGTGTTATGTCCCTCCCTCAACCTCCATATCTTCCTAGAGAACCTATAAACCCTAGATTTCATGTGAGCTTCCATCATTTGAGAGAAATAGCTTTGGAGGAAGGAAATTTTGGAAAGGAACTTGAAGATTAAGAAGGTTGCTTCAAAGGAGAGGTGTAGATCCGAGATCTACTTCAGTTTGAGTTCATCTTGGAGGTAATAAGCTGCCATTTTCCCTCCTTTGCATCTAGATCTATTTTGTTATGTGATTTGGGGGTTTTATGGTTGATTGAGACCCAATTCGAGTTTGAGGGCTTAGATATGTTGTTGCCACTTCAGATCTAGTGTTGGGATGGTCCAATATGTCATAAAGCATCAGAAGATGAGTAGTTGGTGAAGCCCTTTTGTCCTTAAGCCAAACCCTAGTGTGTTTTGAGCCTAGATCTCTTTAGTTATACGTAAAGTTTGCAACTTTACATGGGGATTGAGCTTTGGAAGTATGGATCTATGGTTTGGGGTCCATGCATGACTCAAAAGTCCTCTGCATGTATGTAGATCTGAATGAATTCGGCAAGTCCTTTGAGTCGACTCGGCGAGTATCCTAAAGATTAGGAGGAACTCGACAAGTGGGATGAACAACTCGTCGAGTCGGATGAAGTTAGGCAGGAACTCGGTGAGTTTGAAGAACAACTCGACGAGTCTGTTGAAGGTTGTCTTGGACTCGGCGAGTCTGTTCTTAGACTCAGCGAGTCAAGTCGCGAAACCCCAAACCCTTCAAGTTGAGACTCGAATCAGTGAATCGAATGGAGACTCGGTGAGTTGGACAGGTCAGGACTCGAAAATTGGTAGACTCGGCGAGTCGAGTTGCGAATGGAAGGCTCTAAACTTATGAACTCGGCGAGTCAGTAGGTTGACTCGGCAAGTAGGGTTGACCTGGGAGGTTGACTTTGACCAGTACTTTGACCTTGACCAGAGTTGACTTGGTTGTCTTTCGGGGGTCAGTTAGACTAAGTGTTGCATTGGTATTGATAGCTCGAGGAGCTAGTGGAGCAGGAGTTCAGAGAGTTGCCGGGCAACAGCTAGCGGGATAATCAGCGTGTTCAGCCAGTGCAAGTGAGTTTCCTTTTTGTGTGAATGGGTCTACGGCCACAATGTCCGCCCATGTAGTTATGAGTAGAAGACCCGGGGGTTAGACCTAGGCACAGTATGCTAGTATGATATTCAGGACGAGGTCCAATGATAGCGGGCGGGTGCCCAAGGAATGGTTTATATGATAGTTTATACTTGTTGTCTGTGTGATACTTGTATGTGCCTGGTAGGGAGGTGAGTGTGGGCGAGGTCCCGTATCTCCCAAATAACAAAGTGTTGATGGTGTTCCACATCTCATTAGCAGCAGATCAGGGCTGAGGCCCAAGTTAGGGAAAGAGTGAGTGTGGGTTGGGCCCGTATCTCACTATCAGTAGGAGCATGGACAGGGTTCCTGGTGGGTTTTAGCCATATGAACATTCCTATGTGCACATGCAAACCCTAATGCTTGGATCTAGGTTTCTCTAATTAAACATGCATTGAATCCAAGACTTCTAATGACTAATAGAGCATAATAACATAAGAAATCAGAATTACAAGTTTACCTTGAATCACTTGCTTGATCTTCTTGTCCTTGGAGCTTTAGAGTCACAATTGTCACTCCTCTAATGGCTTACAAACACCAACTAGCAAGAGGATGATTTGAGAGAGAGGAGAGGGAAGTGAAAATCAGCCAAGGTTTCTTTCTAAAGCACAAGTGCCGATTTCCTTAACCCTTGGGGTATATTTATACTTGGAAGGCTCCTAGGGTTTCACCCTTAAACCCTAATTGGATAACTTAGGCCCTAAGCAATCCAATACCTTAATTGATAAGCCTTGGACGAAATCTAAGCCTATCCTAAGCCCTAGAAATCATCCCCCCTTATCCTTAAGGGATTTATATCCCAAAGTACAACTATCAATCAATTGACAATTTATGCCCCTTTATTCAATTAATCTCTTTAAGTCACCAAATTAATTCCTTATTAATTTATGAATTATATTAATCAAATAATAATATTATTATTCTTTATATTATTCTCATAATATATTAATAATATTTCTTCTCTCATAATAAATCGTTCTGTCAAGTTGCTATGGTGAAGGCAACCCAAAAGGACCATGCACAACCGGGTCAAATATTTGCCTAATATAGTTGCAGCCTTAGACACTATTCCAACAGTCTCCCACTTGGATAAGTCTAGTAACTATATATACAAGTATAATCTGATTAGCAATCGTAGCTCTCAAAGACGCTGTCAAACTCTGATCTAATCAATCTTGTCCTTTAGATAAGGGATCGTAGAGTCCTCTGTTTAGATATCATGCTGACAATTCTATGGAATCAATTTGTCTAGCATTTGGTTTCTCGATCTCCGATTTATTTGACATAGAACTTCATTGAACATATCAATTCAGTTCTGACCGGGCCCGACACATAAGTCAAATAAAATCATCGAGCGGCTGAGATATCGCTTTTACCCTCTTAGGATAAAAGTAACAGATAAACTTCGACTTATATGCATTTACTTATTCATTAATCAACTATACACAACAATGCGTTTTATAACATCAAGTTACTGATGCGGTCGCATTATCAATGTACAACCAATTAACAAACAACAAACCATATATCTTGGTTTTAAGACCATATGATATTATCGTCTTGCGATCACCCTTTTTATCACATTCCATAAGGTGATTCCAGCAAGCGCGGGTTTGTTCCAATGCTCAAAACTAGTTCATAAGCACTCATGAACGTTGCAACAACCTTTTGCTATGTCTAATACCATTTAGACAATCTACACACCAGTTCATGACAATCTTCATTCATATCTACTTCCAACATATGAACGATTGTGGAAAATTTGAATAATTCGATTATTCTTAAGAAACTCAATTATTCTGGAAGTCAAAACATGCAAAGTGAAACAATAGTTAAACAATTAACATAAGATAGTAACATTACTCATAAATAATACTCTTTTATTTAATCATCAAATGTTAATTACATTTATCTATTACACGTTTCTACTACTATCTAATCTATACTAATATCGTCCTTCAGCCCAATACTCCTAGCATGCTGCAAGTGCTTAACCCTACTCAGTCCCTTCGTAAGCGGATCTGCTGGGTTATCTTCTGATGATATCCTCTTCACTATGAGTTGTCCTTCTTCTACACGATGTCTAATAAAGTGATATTTCCTGTCGATATGTCGAAATCTACAATGATCCCTCAGTTCCTTGGTCAAGGGAACCGCTCCTTCATTATCACAGAAAATATCCATGGGCTCCTTTATGGCAGGTACAACTCCAAGATCACCGATGAAGTTCTTCAACCATATTTCCTCCTTCGACGCTTCGCTCGCTGCAATGTACTCTGATTCACACGTTGAATCAGCTACGGTTTCCTGCTTGGAACTTTTCCAAGTTACTGCTCCTCTATTCAGGGTAAAAACCCAGCCCGACTGCGAACGGTAGTTGTCCCTGTCGGTCTGAAAGCCGGTGTCACTATACCTTCTCACCTTCAAGTCATCACTCCCTCCGAGGACTAAGAACCATTCCTTCGTCCTCCGAAGGTACTTAAGGATATTCTTGACCGCAATCCAATGGGCTCTGCCAGGGTTCCCTTGATATCTACTAACCATGCTCAAAGAAAAGGCTACATCAGGGCGAGTACAAGTCATAGCATACATGATTGAGCCAACTGCGGAAGCGTATGGAACTCAGCTCATTTCAGCTATTTCAGCTTCGGTACTCGGACTTTGAGTCTTACTCAACTTGGCATTACTTTGTATCGGTAATTCTCCCTTCTTCGAGTTTTCCATACTAAAACGTTTTAGTACTTTATCTAAGTAAGTGTTCTGACTAAGTCCTATTAGTCTCTTACTTCGTTCTCTCACTATCCTTATTCCCAAAATATAGGAAGCCTCTCCGAGGTCCTTCATAACGAAGCACTTCCCGAGCCAGGACTTAACCTCCTGCAGAGTCGGGACGTCATTTCCTATGAGTAGTATGTCATCAACATACAAAATGAGGAAGCTTACTATACTCCCACTGGCTTTGACATATACACATGATTCATCTTCGCTTCGTACAAATCCAAACTCTTTGACTTTCTCATCGAAGCAAAGATTCCATCTGCGAGACGCTTGCTTAAGTCCATAAATGGACTTCTCAAGCTTACACACTCTATTCGGATGCTTCAGATCCACAAAACCCTCTGGCTAAGCCATGTAAACATCCTCAGCCAACTTCCCATTAAGGAAAGCGGTCTTGACATCCATTTGCCAAATCTCATAATCATGAAATGCGACAATTTCTAGCATTACCCTAATAGATTTTATCTTCGCAACTGGTGAGAAGGTCTCATCATAGTCAACTCCGGGAGTTTGAGTAAATCCATTCGCAACCAATCGCGCCTTATATGTGTCTACATTTCCATCCACGTCGGTCTTCTTCTTGAAGATCCATTCGCACCCAACGGTCTTACGTCCGGGTACATTATCAACCAAATTCCAAACTTGGTTGTGATACATGGACTGAATCTCGCTGTCCATTGCCTCTTTCCATTTCGCAGACTCCGGGCCTGCCATGGCTTCCTTATAGCTATTAGGTTCATCTAGATTTATTAGTGTACCATCACTAATATACGTGTCCCCTTCGGTAGTAATATGAAAACCATAAAACTGGGGTTGAACTCTAACTCTTTCGGAACGTCTAAGAGGTAATGACTCGTCAATCGGTTCAACCGGAGTTTCCTCCTCGGGTTGAGTGCCAGCGGTAGAGGTTCCTTTATCTATCGACTCTTGAATCTATTCAAGCTCGATTTGGTTCCCACTGTCTCCTTGGCTTATGAGTTCTCGCTCTCAGAAAACTCCTCTCTTCGCAACGAAGACAACATTATCCTTCGGTCTATAGAAGAGATATCCAAAGGATTTCTGCGGGTAGCCGATGAAAATACATCGCTTACTATGAGGTTCGAGATTGTCGTGAGTATCTCGTCTTACGAAAGCCTCGCAACCCCAAACCTTGATATGTGCTAACGAGGGAGCTTTCCCTGTCCACATCTCGTGAGGTGTTTTGGCAACCTTCTTAGTAGGGACTCGATTAAGGATGTGGGGGCAGTCTCTAAGGCATACCCCCAAAAAGAGATAGGTAGTGAAGCACGACTCATCATAGAGCGAACCATGTCCAACAAGGTTAGATTACGCCTTTCTGCCACACCATTCAACTGTGGTGTCCTAGGTGGCGTCAATTGTGAAACTATTCCACACTCCTTGAGATAGTCGTGGAATTCAAGACTTAGGTACTCTCCTCCTCGATCGGAACGAAGCATCTTGATTTTCCTGACCAATTGATTCTCCACTTCATTCTTGAACTCTTTGAACTTTTCAAACGTTTCTGACTTTTGCTTGATTAAGTAGATATACACATATCTACTATAGTCATCGGTAAAAGTCACATAGAAGCGGTTCCCATCCTTTGTGGTTGATCTAAACGGTCCACATACATCGGTATGTATGAGGTCCAATAGACCCTCACCCCTTTCACATGTACTAGTGAATGGTGACTTAGTCATCTTTCCAAGCAAACAAGACTCGCATGTGTCATCTTCCCTAAGGTCGAATGACTCCAACACTCCATCCTTTTGGAGTTGGGCTATGTGCTTCTTGTTGACATGTCCAAGACGACAATGCCACAAGGATGCTCTATCCATACCATTGGAAGAATCCATGCATAAAACATCATTTCCTAAGTTATCTACAATCATAACAGTTTCATAAATTCCATTACACGGTATTGCTTCAAAATATAAGACACCATTTAGATAAGCAAGAATAGAACCATTCTCATTATTAAAAGAAAATCTAAAACCTTGTCTAAACAAACCATGAAATGAAATGATGTTTCTTGCCATTTCTGGCGAATAGCAACAATTGTTCAAATCTAAACATAAACCATTCCTAAGCACTAAAGAATACACTCCAATCTTGGTCACAGGAGACGATCTTCTGTTCCCCATGATTAGATTTATTCTTCCATGCTCCACATCCCTATTTCTTCTTAGTCCCTGCAATTCAGAACAAATATGGTAAACACAACCGGTATCAAGGACCCAAGAAATAGCATGAGATGAATCGTTAGATTTAATTGTGTATATACCTGCGAAAGATGGTTTGATCTTTCCTTCCCTGATGGCTTGCAGGTAGTCTGGGCAGCTTCTCTTCCAATGCCCTATTTTATGGCAATGATGGCACTCTGCCTCCTTTGGGTTAGGGTTAGGCTTAGCGGGATCAACTTTGGTCCCACTAGAAGAGGAACCATCTCGGGACTTTCCCTTGTGGTGGCTCTTAGACGGAGCCTTCCTCTTCTTGCCTCTTCCTTGCCCAATGGCCAAAACAGGAGCAGCGGGTGGATTAAGAGTGGGTGCAACAGACTTGTCCTTGAGGTTGCTTTCAACAACCCTAAGGAGACCTTGGAGCTTACTTAGGGTGACCTCTTCTTTGTTCATGTGGTAGGTCATCCTAAATTGATTGTAACACGGAGGCAAAGAGTGAAGCACCATGTCGATCGCCAAGTCTTCCCCAAAGTCAACATTCAACTTGCAAAGACGATCGACATACCTTTGCATCTTTTGCAGGTGCACGGTAAGAGATTCTCCATGGCCCATTTTGGCGGAAATCATGTTAGTGAAAATCTCGTAACGCTCCTGCCTCGCGTTTTGGTGGTATCTCTCCAACAAGTCTTGGTGCATTTCATACGGATACATGTCCTCATAGGACTTTTGGAATTCGGCATTCATTGTGGCTATCATGATGCAATGAACCTTCGTTGCATCATGTTCATGAGTCTCAAAAGTAGTCATTTCAGCCAGAGTAGCGATTTATGGGTTGATCTTCTCGAGTTTCTCATCAAGGACATACTTCTTGTCCTCGTAGCGAGCAATTGTGTGAATGTATCTTATCCATTCGCTAAAGTTCATCCCATCGAAAGTCACCTTTTGGCAAAGGCTCATCAATGTAAACGAACTAGCAGCAACGTTGTTCGCGTTCGACATCTACAAATAGAAAGGACAAAGATAAATTAGATTTTGAATCCCTAATTATCACCCAATAAGAAAAATTAGGGCTAGGATCCAACAACAATATTTACATATTAGAAAAGGGATGCCGTAATCTAACATGCAAACAATTTGAAGGTAAGTGAATGACGATTCACTAATTCTCTATCACGAAAACATAACTTTAAGTTCTAAATGTATTGAGAATTCCTAGGTTTGGATGAGATTCATTGAAACCTTTCAATGGCATGTTTAAATCTCGATATGCCCCTCTCGTTTGTGACTGGGATACCGAGGATCACAAAGTGGGTGTGAATTACCATGCAAATTCACATGGTGCCTTCATTGTAACAATCACCTATTCGATGTGCCGGTAAACCACACACGCTCCATCGAACTATGATAAACAATGAATCACCCTTTGCCACCTTTGCTTAGAACCAATTAGTGTGCCGGTAAACCACACACGCTCCACTAACTTCTTAGCAAGGGTGCAAACTGTAATTTCATGGGATTGCATCAATTCACTTTTCCTAAAGTACCTAGGATTGGGAAATTCTGAAAACATGTAGTTACTTTGTATTTCATATTATACTTTTAATGAAGAGATGAGGCTGCCCTATCCTACCCGTTCGGCTAACGACCCTCCACCGATCAAGCAAGCGGTGGGTGTGAGTGTACACCCATTAAGCGCCATTTTATAGGCACCAACCTTATACCCACCTTATAGACCGACTTCGTGAATGAGGTCTACTAACGGTAAGACTAGCATTTTAATTATACATATATATATATATATATATATATATATATATATATATATATATATATATATATATATATATATATATATATATATATATATACTAGTTTATAACCCGTGGAAACCACGGTTACAAAATTGATTAAATATTCATAGTAAAAAATTCAAAATTATTAATCAATTATTTTATATAAAATTTTAAATACATTATTAATTAAGAGATTTTTTTTATTAGTTATGTAAAATTATAATTATTGATTCAAATAAATGTGTGTAATTAATTTATCATATATATTAGACTCTTTTTATTTGTGAACTAATGAAAACAATAATATAAAATTTAAAATTTAAAATAAAGAATAAATAGATTGACAAATAACATCACATTAATTAGGAGGTTTAATGAATTTAAAATGGAGAATTAATAAAATGACAAATGGCATCATATTAATTAGGAGTTTTAATATTATGACACTTGGCAAAATGACTACTCTTTTATTAGTATATATATATATATATATATATATATATATATATATATATATATATTAATCTTGTAATATTATATTAGTATAGGGTTGAATTTTAAACTTGTAAAATTCTAGGGTTTGAAATTTAAATTGTCTAAATTAACTTTTAATCACAAAACATAAATTTCAAAACTTGAGGGCAAGTTTTAAACTTTTTAAAACATGGAGGATCAAATAACAAATAATCCAAATTAACATTTAATCACATAATTATCCATATTTGATTTATTTAATAATTTCTTGCAAAACAATTTACCAATTTAATCAAAATAATTAATCAATTATCACATAAGGAAATAAATATTTAATTAATTGATAAATATCTTCAATTAGATCAAGAATATACTCATAAATATCATAAAATCGGATTTATATTGATCTAATATGATAAAGGCAAGTATCTCAAAGATAAACAGCTAGAAATCCCGACATTTGCTCTTTCTGACCCTTGGACTCGCCGAGTACCCCAAAGGACTCGCCGAGTCGAGCCTACTCGCCGAGTCCACAATGGGACTCGCCGAGTCCATCAGACAGAAACATAAAATTCGAATTTAACAAGCATCAAACAAGCAAACAATGCATCAATTCAATAGAAACCAACCAGGCTCTGATACCACTGATGGGTTTTAGCCATATGAAGATTCCTATGTGCACATGCAAACCCTAATGCTTGGATCTAGGTTTCTCTAATTAAACATGCATTGAATCCAAGACTTTTAATGACTAATAGAGCATAATAACATAAGAAATCAGATTTAGAAGTTTACCTTGAATCACTTGCTTGATTTTCTTGTCCTTGGAGCTTTAGAGTCACAATTGTCACTCCTCTAATGGCTTACAAACACCAACTAGCAAGAGGATGATTTGAGAGAGAGGAGAGGGAAGTGAAAATCGGCCAAGGTTTCTTTCTAAAGCACAAGTGCCGATTTCCTTAACCCTTTGGGTCTATTTATACTTGTAAGGCTCCTAGTGTTTCACCCTTAAACCCTAATTGGATAACTTAGGCCCTAAGCAATCCAATACCTTAATTGATAAGCCTTGGATGAAATCTAAGCCTATCCTAAGCCCTAGAAATCGCCCCCCCCCCCCCCTTATCCTTAAGGGATTTATAGCCCAAAGTACAACTATCAATCAATTGACAGTTTATGCCCCTTTATTCAATTAATCTCTTTAAGTCACCAAATTAATTCCTTATTAATTTATGACTTATATTAATCAAATAATAATATTATTATTCTTTATATTATTCTCATAATATATTAATAATATTTCTTCTTTCATAATAAATCATCCTGTCAAGTTGCTATGGTGAAGGCAACCCAAAAGGACCATGCACAACCGGGTCAAATACTTGCCTAATATAGTTGCAGCCTTAGACACTATTCCAACAGTTCCATGATTCATCAGTAGCAGGATAAAGGCGAGGCCCAGGATAGGCGAGGCCTTCGGACAAGATCCGTTAGTATGTGTTTAGCTTATGTGTTTGTGATATGTTTATGTGCTATTATATGTTAGCGGGCGAGGCCCTGTGACAGGCAAGGCCTAAGTGAAACAGATTTGTATCCGAGCGGGCCTCGAAGCCAGGCGGGGCCGTTGTAGCGAGCGAGGCCCGAGGTAGGGGGCGAGGCCCAGGATAGTGGGTGTGGGCCAGTATGTGCAGTATGTGGTTATGCATGGTATGTGGTAGGGTGGGGAACTCACTAAGCTTCGTGCTTACGGTTTTCAGTTTTGGTTTCAGGTACTTCCGGTAGCGGAGGGGAGAGTTCGGGGTGATCGCATGACACACACCATAGACCAGACAGCCTGGGAATGTTTTACTCTGATAACGGATATGTAGTTTGGAAATTAATACTCTGATTATGTTTGGAATTGATGATTTTACTTTAAGTAATGTTTTATTAAAAGAAATTTTTAGTCTTGAATTTTGGGACGTTACATGATGACTCTTTAATACAAAGCCAGAGTGGCAGATTGTATGTGGTGAGTATGACCGGCCATGTGCTATGTGGATTACACATGTTTCCAAATGGATTGAAACCGTCAACTGAAAGACCTAGGTGTACGTTACGGGTTTCACTCGAGAAGTCGGGGTATTTTTTATCAAAATCTTACCAATGTTCCCCATCAACAGGATGAATCATCACACCATCTTCTGAACGTCTGGTACTATGCCAAATCATATTTTTGGCAGTGTGCCTTGAACAATATAAACGTCGTAGTCTAGGGGTCACAGGAAAGTACCGTAACACCTTATGAGGTACTTTCTTACCCTTGGTGTTTTTATCGATCCATCGGCTCTCTTTACAAACGGGACAAATTTGCAATGAATTGTGTTCTTTCGAAAAGAGACAACAATCGTTTTTGCACACATGTATCGACTCATACCCCAGGCCAATAGACTTTAGTTTCTTTTTGGCTAGATAATGTGAAAGGGGAACCTTGTTGCCTTTGGGAAATGCTAATTGCAAGAGCTCAAGGAGTTGATCAAATGAACTTACAGTCCATTTGTTGTTCACCTTGATATGTATTAACTTTGCTAGAAACTCAAGCAAAGAAAAGATGCAACCAATATACAATTGAGTTTCCATTTCTTCCAACAACTGTGCAAAATCATCATCCACACCGCTACCCCTTGTATTCGAGGTTCCTTCATCGAGGTTGGTATCATTTTCTCTCGACTCCCACATCACATCGTTGATTAAATCGTCCATTTTGTTACTTTGCAAGACGACTAGAGGAATAAAAGATTCACCATGATAGATCCAAATTTTGTACACCTTACTGAAACCATTTATAAACATATGGCGTTCAACTGCAGTCGGGTACTTGAAGTAACGGTTATCACATTTTTCACACGCACATCTGATTTTACCATTACTATCAAGGTGTGACTTGGACTTCTCGATAAAAGCTTTGAGTCCTGCTTGGAACTCGGGATGGTTTCGATATGGATTAGTAGTCCAGCTTTTATCAATAGACATGATGTTGCTGAAACATAATTTTGGGTTTAGAGTTTAGTATACAGAATTAGCATTGTTTTTTTTCCAATCCACATTTTTTTACATCTAAAATAATACAAAAATTAAATAATAAAAAAATAAAAAAAATAATAAATTAAAAATTTTTATTTATGCATTTTTTTAATTAATTTTAATTAAAATTACTTGTAAGTTTTTAAACAATTTTATAATAGACATTATGTTGTTGTGTTGTTCTTTTTTATCGTCGAGATTAAAATATATATAAGTTTTTAAACAATTTTATAATTTTTTTTTTCCAATTATAACAATAATTTATTTATTTATTTTTTCAATTATAGCATCCTTTAACCTATTTTTATGGTAACCGATTATTATTGGTTATAGAAATATAATCTTATGAATTAATTTGAAGATTATAAGTTAACTATATAACTTATTGGTTAATTAATTTGGAGTTAGCTTGGGTAAAAACTAGAAACTTTCTAGTTTTTGTATATAAGTTTTTAAACAATTATATATATATATATATATATATATATATATATATATATATATATATATATATATATATATATATATATATATATATATATATATATATATATATATATATGTGTGTGTGTGTGTGTGTTTTTCAATTATAACAATAACTAATTTTTATTTTCTTTTCAATTATAGCATCCTACTTATAAGAAAATCACATAATTTTACATAATACATAAGAACTTGAAATTCACATACTTTTACATACATATTATGTTGTTGTGTTGTTCTTTTTTACCGTCAAGATTAAAATATATATATAAGTTTTTAAAGAATTATATATATTTTTTTTGTGTTTTTTTTCCAATTATAACAATAATTTATTTTTAATTTTTTTTCAATTATAGCATCCTTTAACCTATTTTTATGGTAACCGATTATTATTGGTTATAGAAATATAACCTTATAAATTAATTTGAAGATTATAAGTTAACTATATAACTTATTGGTTAATTAATTTGGAGTTAACTTGGGTAAAAACTAGAAACTTTCTAGTTTTTGTATATAAGTTTTTAAACAATTTTATAATTTTTTTTTTGTTTTTTTTTTTCAAATTATAACAATAACTTTTTTTTCAATTATAGCATCCTACTTATACCAAAACCACATACTTTTACATAATACATACGAGGATGAAATTCACATACTTTTACATACATATACCACATATACACCAAATACAAATACATACACATACACACAAAATAACATCCTACTTAAACAAAATACACATAATTTCACATATAGATAATAACATCCTATTTATACCAAATACAAAAGTTTCACAATCATATACCACATTTACAACAAACATACATACATTCATATACACACAATAACATCCTACTTATAACAAATACATATCATTTTTACCAAATACTCATATATCACATATACTTCAAATACACATACATTGGCATATATACAACAAATTCACATATATTCAAATTAAAAGTGAAATTAGCAAATGAACTTACCTTTGTTGAAGAATTGGAGTTAGAAATTGGCCCCAAAAGCTTTAACCACACCTAATCCAAAACAACACCACCAAAAACAAATATATGAACAATTTATTACCATTCAATTATAGATGAAGCTAAAAATCGAAATTAACATACAAATTGAAAAGGAAACTACAAAATCAACTTACCTTTGTTGAAGAAATGGAGTTAGAAATTGGTCCCAAAACTTTAACCACACCTAGATTCTTAATAGGACACAATGTGGGAAGAAATTTGCTTGGAACAAGCAAATAGAGGCTGAAAATCGGATGAAGCTGGAATTGGGGAAGGAAAGAAGCGCAACAAACAGAAAGCAAAGGGAGAAATGAGGGTTCGTCATGCGTTTTTTTTTTATCTGCGAGAGGCAATAGCGGCGACAGGTAGACCTTTACCGGCGACTTTTAGCAATAGCGACGACAAACTAGAGGGAAGGGTACCACGTGTTTTTTCGTTAACCATTAGCGGTGACTATTTTAACTTTTTAGCGGCGACAAATATGTTGCCGGTATTAGGTTAGATACGATAAGACACCCCACCCGTTGGATTAGAGATCTCATCGAACGGTTCATATATAACAGAGGGGGAAAGTGCGGATCCGGGTGCCAACCCTTTACCGGCGACACTTTTACCGACGACAATATCTAGAGTCGCCGCTAAAGCCCCTTGTCGCCGGTAATGGTGTCGCCAGTAAAAGTTATATTTTCTTGTAGTGATTGTTTTCAAAAACAACTTATTGATTTTTAAAGTCATAATAATTAGAAAGATGTTTGTCAATTTTGAAAATACCTTTTAAAATAGTTTTTCAATACATTAAAAAAGGATTTTCAAAAGCATTTCTAACTTGACTTTTTTAAAACTAAATTTTAACCATAATAGTTTCAAAAAACATATTTTAAGCTAAACGATTTTTAATTAATTGAATTATTGATTTTCTACCATAATTCAAACATTTTGTTTAAATAATATTTGACGCCATAAACAATTTCTATCAAAAACACATTCGAAATTTCAAAAAGCAATCCGAAACCGAAACATGCATTCACGAACATATAGGTGAATCACTGTTTTCCGTTTAGAAAGGTTAACCATTCCCTCGTCTTTCCCTACCTCCGCCGTCACCTTACCACCTCTGGTAATGAGGATTCTAGGGAAAATTCTCGCTACTTTTCTCATCCTCCTCTTCCTTCGCTTCACGGCACCATCGACGGCGGATATCATATCCGTGAAGATCCGATCCCATAACCGAGATATGATCCTCTTCTCGGAGTTCGAATACTCACATACCGGCTACGTTTCCGTCGCGGTCTCCTCCGTCGGGATCTCCTCCATTCCGGTCACATCCAACTTATCACAACCTGATCCTTCGCGTATCGGTTTCTTCCTTCTATCGGATGAATTATCAGCCCGCTACGACCACGAATTCGAACAAAACCCTGATTTGTGCGCCTTGGATATCAAATTCATCTCAGTCCTCTTTACTTTCCGGGATCTCTCCCCTCCTCCTCAGTCGTCCTTCAACAAATCGTACAATGTCACATATCCCGGCAAGTATTTACTCTACTTTGCAAATTGCAACGACCTATCACTCGTGACAATGGATGTCCGAACAGAACTCTACAACACCGATGAAGACGGCACCACCAAAGATTATTTATCAGCCGGGCTACCGCATCCGTCTCTTTTCTTCAGATTGATCCTCATGTATCTGTGTTTTTTAGTAGTTTGGATCTACATATCATTAAAGAACCAGCAATGTTTCAAGAGGATCCATTTACTAATGGGTGTGTTGCTTGTTATAACTCTTGTTTACTTTTTATGTGCGATGGCGGATCAACATGACCTTCAGGTTACTGGAAGCCGTCATGGATGGCATACCTGGTTCAACATATTTCAGTTTATGAGGAATTTGCTTTTCTTCACCTTAATCGTGATGATCGGTGCTGGATGGTGTATCTGGAAGCCGTTTTTGCAAGGATGCGAAATATTCACTTTGACAATCGTGATCCTACTTAAGGGTTGGGCTAATCTAACTTTTATATCGATAGTGGAATCTGGGCCTTATAATAAAGACTGGCTGGATTTGATAGATAAGTTTAGGTTTATAGATGTCATCTGTTGCTTGGTGGTTTTTATCCACACTTTTTCTGTTGCTCTTGCTGCTGCTTCTGCTGCGTTCAAAGAGGAAGAGGCTACGGATAAAGATACATCTATGTCTATGTCTATGTCGTTTACCAGGCAGATTGTGTTCGCTATGTTGGTTTTATTTTATATTGTCTATTCATCGGCAGCGAACATCCCGCTGGAGAGTACTGCGCGGCTGGAAACTGGCAATTATGTGTTCTATGTGCTGATGTTTTGCATGTACAGGCCATTTCTTCTCGAGGATAATGATGAGGATTTAAACTGTAAGGGGTTTCTTGATCATACTGGTGTCTAGGTGAGTTGTCAACTTAATCTTTTAAGTAGTTTTTCGTACAACAGTTTGATTTGTTTTGTTCTTGACATATAAGTGGTTGGTTGAAATTTGAATGTTGATGTGGTAGTTATTTATAGCTTTGGTTGATTTGAGAAGTTTGGGTCTAACTTTGCATACTTGCATATTATAACAAACCAACAACAAAGACAAGTCCCTGAAAACCCAAGTGAAAATCTTTTCATACACCATGATAGATAAGGAAGTTCTAATCATCTTAATTATAAGAGTAGCTAGCCAATTGAGCAAATAATTATAGTAAAAGAAGAACTATATATGTGGATGTAAACCCCAAGTTGAGTGAATTCTCTGCCCGCAAAATGTGCTCAGAAACAAACATTTTTTTGTTCAAATGTGAATGTAAACTTTCATTTGCACGTGATCTATGGTTTGCTTGAGGGTCCCACTAAAGATTAACCAACAAGATTATCCAATGTAGCCAGACGTTTTTTATTTCTTAAAACATGATCGGTTTAGGGTTTTCTTTTCGGTTCGGTTATTTTTGGTTCGTGTAGAACCGAATTAGAATGGGTTTTTTTTTTTTGTGCTTTTCATTAAGCCTACATTTGTGGGCCCAGTCCAGTCCACTGAAAATCTTGATTTCCTTCCTTTTAAGTTTTAACTTCATCGGGTGGCACCGTCGTGACTTGTTGCTAGCCTATCTTTTTTTACATAAAGCCCATTATTAGTTTAACTTTTAGCAGCCATGGCCCATAGCCCATAGGTGTCTATCTTTATCTTAAAATTCACAACACATTAAAGAACACATGTATTCCATATTCATAAACCATTAAAGCTTAAACTTAGTACAATGTACTAATTCTTTTTAATCCCATTGTCTATTGCAAGTTGTACTTGACTTTATGCATCAATTTTAGTATTTTTGTTACATATTCAACGAGTTATATTGTATGAACTTGGGATATCAAACACTGGAAAATTTCATCATTTCAATAGTTTTTTATAATCTGTGAAAATTTTAAAACATATATATCTAATTCGTTTCATTTCTGATCTACATGAGACATCATCCAACAATTAATTTAGAGTTGGTACTTGATTTTAGACAATAATTTCATTATTTTTAGTTACATATTCAATGAGTTATAGTTCCTGAAATCGAGATATCAACGCTTTAAAATTTTCAACATTATTTTTAGTTACATATTCAATGAGTTGCATATTAGAGGAGTCTGCTCATCGTGTAAACCAACACCGTGACTTTAACAATGTATTAGTTATAATCATACATGTGGAAATTGTATTTTTAATCTAAAACGAACAATCTAACAAAAAAATTGTATTATAAATCTAAAATGATACCCAAAAACATATTTGTCTTAAACCTCATAATAGATAATCTAATTTTATCATAAAAAACTATCTTTCTTTAGGACTTCAACAAGTTGTATATGCAACTAAACTTGTATTAGTCAAAAGGGTACAAGAATCACAAAATCTACACCTGAACCCGATTCACTGTCCACCAATTTCTACCAAACCGGTCCGGTCCAAAACTGGTTTCAATCATGTCCATCCCAAATGATCATTCCTAATTGTTATTGGGCCGATAGGGAAGCGAATTTGACCGGAGAACTATAAAGAGAGGAAATGGAAGGGATAAGGATAGGGGTGTAAATGAGTCGAGTCGAGTCGAGTACTGTCAAGCTCGAAGCTCGACTCACCTAAAATAATCGAACTTCAAGCTCGACTCGAACTCACCTCGAGCCTAAATTTAAAGCTTAAACTTAACTTGGGAAATACTCGATACTATTGAGCTCGGCTCGCGAGCTCGGTTCGATTTGACTAAAAATTAGAAAAAATAAAGTTAGAAGCATCAAAAATAAAAAACATTCCACATGCTTTTACATTGTTCAAAATAATAAAAAATTCAATATAAACCGTTTAATGTTAATATAACATCAATCATCTATTTCATTGCATTTTAAATACATCCAAAACAACATAAAGCAACATTCTCAAAAAGTTCTAAAATGCAATTTAAAAAGCTAAAAGTATTGAAATGTTTTACTAATTTAAAAATATATAAAGGGTAAAAGTAATATTATAAATACTCGCTTAAGCTCACAAGCTTTATGAGCCGTGTATTTTACTACTCGAGCTCGACTCGATAAGGCACTCGAGTAGCTCGAGCTCGACTCCATTAAAGTCGAGTCGATTTCGAGTATTTTCCAAGTCGGGTTCGAGTTTCTCATGATTTGTCTCGTCTCATTTACACCCCTCTATAAGGGCGTGGTTGTGGTACTATTGTGTGCCATCTTAGTTTCAGATTTATAAATTTTTTATATATAAGTCTATATAAAATAAAAATAAAGTTAAAAGAAATTGGATAAATGTGTATTGGTTTTTTTAATAAGTTCTGACACAAAAACTAAGATGACCAAAATGCACAAATGGTTCCTGTGGTTTGCTCAAATTTGTCACTTTGGTCCAAAAATGTTTGGACTAGTATCAGAGGTCCAAACTTTTCATTTTATTGCGAGTTTGGTCCAATTTGCTATGAACTTTTTCATAATGACGAATTTGCCCTTGCTTTTTCCTTTTTCAGTTTTTTTATTATTTAAAGATTTTTTCTGATTAAAAGAAAAATAAAAAAGAAAATTTTCATTTTTTTATTTTATTTTTATAATTTTTTATAACGGAAAAAAGAAAATAAAATGAAAACTCTCTCTCTCTCTCTCTCTCTCTCTCTCTCTCTCTCTCGTTTCACACAAAAAGTTGTTCATCTCCTTCACCACTAGCCACCACCACCGGCGATGGAGGCTTCCGATGAAGCGGGTTTCGATATTTGAGGCTAGGGTTTCTGGTGCCATAGATCTGAGAAAGGGGCGAAGGGCGAAGGACGAACTGAGAAAATAGATAAACTGAGTCGGATTTGCCAGAAATCGAGAAATCAATAGCAAAAACTGAGAAATCGTTTTTCTGGCGAACAAGAAACCCTCCTAAGGACGACGTAGATCTATCGGAAACCGGACTCAATCTCTCCCTCTTTCTATTTGCTTTTCGTCGGAACCATCATCGCCTTTGTCTTTTATCTTCTCATCTAACGACGCCTTCGATCTATTCGTCATCGGCGATGACGATGACATCTGTGGCTCGATAAAACTCTAGTTTCAGACGTCGGAACCATCAAACTGCTCGTCTCTCTTCTTCTCCGACGAGGTGTCTACATAGCAAAAGCCCTAGCGCCGCCACCCTTCTAGTTTTACGAAACCCTAAGTTTTCAGATTTGTTTTCACCCTCTTTCTCTCTCTTTTTCTTGTCGAACAACCAACAAATCTAGATCTCCTTCAAGGCGGCGAGATGTTTAGATCTTCGTCATCGGTAGTGATTTGGATGGTCCGACAGGCGGTTCATAACAATAGAAGGGAGAGAGAGAGAGAGAGAGAGAGATAGCCATCGTAGCAGCAGAAAGAAAGAAGAATGATGGTCTCTGGAGGTTCAGATCTCAGTTTTTTTTTCTCCGGCGAAGTCGGCGCCGAATAGTTCTAGCGTTCCGACATCGACGGTTGTTTTAGTGGTCGAACGACGGTGCTCCGGCAGCCACCAGAATCTGGTGGTGTTTCCTTTTTCTGAATGGGAGAGAGAAAAATATGGGGTGGGGGTGATAATACAAATAGATTTTTTTCCTTTTCTAGTTTTTGTAATTTAATAAATAAATAAATAATGAAAATACAAAGGGCAAAATCGTCATTTTATAAAAATTCAAAACAGATTGGACCAAACTCGCAACAAAATGAAAACTTTGGACCTGTGGTGCTAGTCCAAACCTTTTTGGACCAAAGTGGCAATTTTCGACATACCACAAGGACCATTTGTGCAGTTTTGTCAACTAAGATAAAACTAAACTAGGTAGACAATCTAAAAGTACAATAAATTTTAGGGACCAAAAAATGTAATTTCGTCCAAACCATATAAACAATTCTAATAATTTACTCCGTTCCATCCATAATATATTTAACATTTAAATTCCAAAAAATATCATTTTATAGTATTATTATTTTTTATTAAAAACTTTAAGTTTAATTCATGGCCCATCTAGAAACTAGAGTTGAATCAAACTGATTTAAATTTGTTTGGTTTTCGGTAGAACACCCATGGATTGTAAATGTCCAAAAACTCATATCAATGTACAACCTTCATTACATAGAGTATAAATGACTAAAAAGGTGTTGCCAAAAAAACAGATTCCAATTTCATCGCACGTTCCAATCACGGTGCCCCTCACTACTCACCACCGTTGCCATTCCGACGGTTGTTTGCGATCAATAGCCGACATATCACCCTTTCAATCCACTTTCATGCACCAAAGAAGCGTCCAACACTTCAATTACGACATATCCAATTTGTGAAGTCACTTTAATCTCTCCATCTTTCCTTTCTCCACTACTTTTCTTTCTCCGCCGTCTCTTCTATGTTGCTGATTTTAGTGTCACCATGTCATTTTATGTAACTGGAACTAATATGTGAATTACGGAGCTTCATAATTTGTACTCTAATATATGTACGGGTTTGTGCGGAGTGCACGCATGTATAAGATCGAATTAGAAGCCGGTTCGACGACAAGTCGGGGTTCGGGGTTTCCAAAGAGGCAACACCCCTTTGGCGGGGTCTAGGGGCAGTGCCCCTAGCGGGGTCCAAGCGGCAGAGCCCCTAGCTGGGGTCCCGCTTTGGTTTGGTAAAACTAACGATATTCGTTAGTTTTAGAAACCCTAAATCCCCAACCCTAATGAAACCCTAATCTCATTTATTATATAAACAACTCTTCTATTTGTGAAGATACACACGAAAATCATTAGCTATCGTTTTTCTTCAAACAAACATATAATCCTTCTAGTAATTTGGCTTACGATTTCTATGCCTAGAATTGTAAGTGTCCTCTTGGATTATCCTAGGTTGAATTTCTTGCAACCCATAGGGTAAAAATATCAGTTCGGAAAGTGTTCTCATGATCCAAGGGGTATCCAGATCTCCAACATAAACCCTAATTTCTTCCAATATCCTCTTGTTGGAAATTACCAACAAATCCTCTTTCAATCCCCCTTCTTCCCCTTTATCCATATATGGTGATAGATTAACATCAAGGTTTCATCTTTCTCCTTTTGAGTTTATGTGAAATCATCGTGAAACGTTCATATGTGAGGATAATATGGGTAGAGAGTGCGCTTTTATATACGAGGTGGCGGTTTCCGGTGCTAATTTGGTGCAAAGTGGAACGAGACGCGACTGCTTTCAAATAAGAGTCGTCATAGGCTCATCGATGTCATTGGGCCGATGGGGAAGAGAAATTGACGTGGGTACTGAAAAGAGAGAATGGGAAGGGATAAGGGAGTGGATGTAATATTATTGTGGGCAACTTAGTTTTAGATTTTTAAATTCTATATATAATTGACAGAATTGCAAGAATGGTCCCTGTGGTATGTCAAAACTAGCGAAAATCTTTTCATACACCATGATAGATAAGGAAGTTCTAATCATCTTAATTATAAGAGTAGTTAGCCAATTGAGCAAATAATTATAGTAAAAGAAGAACTATATATGTGGATGTAAACCCCAAGTTGAGTGAATTCTCTGCCCGCAAAATGTGCTCAGAAACAAACATTTTTTTGTTCAAATGTGAATGTAAACTTTCATTTGCACGTGACAAGTTGGAGAATGGTGTATTTCATGAGAAAGAGAAATTATAAAAACGATCTATGGTTTGCTTGAGAGTCCCACTAAAGATTAACCAACAAGATTATCCAATGTAGCCAGACGTTTTTTATTTCTTAAAACATGATCGGTTTAGGGTTTTCTTTTCGGTTCGGTTATTTTTGGTTCGTGTAGAACCGAATTAGAATGGGTCGGTTTTTTTTTTTTGCTTTTCATTAAGCCTACATTTGTGGGCCCAGTCCAGTCCACTGAAAATCTTGATTTCCTTCCTTTTAAGTTTTAACTTCATCGGGTGGCACCGTCGTGACTTGTTGCTAGCCTATCTTTTTTTACATAAAGCCCATTATTAGTTTAACTTTTAGCAGCCATGGCCCATAGCCCATAGGTGTCTATCTTTATCTTAAAATTCACAACACATTAAAGAACACATGTATTCATATTCATAAACCATTAAAGTTTAAACTTAGTACAATGTACTAATTCTTTTTAATCCCATTGTCTATTGCAAGTTGTACTTGACTTTATGCATCAATTTTAGTATTTTTGTTACATATTCAACGAGTTATATTGTATGAACTTGGGATATCAAACACTGGAAAATTTCATCATTTCAATAGTTTTTTTATAATCTGTGAAAAATTTTAAACATGTATATCTAATTCATTTCATTTCCGATCTACATGAGACATCATCCAACAATTAATTTAGAGTTTGGTACTTGATTTTAGACAATAATTTAATTATCCACCAATTTCTACCAAACCGGTCCGGTCCAAAACTGGTTTCAATCATATCCAACCCAAATGATCGTCCCTAATTGTTATTGGGCCAATGGGGAAGCAAATTTGATAGAAGAACTCTTAGGAAGGGGAAGGGATAAGGGCGTGGTTGGGGTACTATTGTGTGCCGTCTTAGTTCCAGATTTATAAATTTTATGTATATAACTCTATATAAAATAAAAATAAAGTTAAAAGAAATTGGATAAATGTGTATTGGTTTTTTTATACGTTCTAACACAAAAACTATGATAAAACGAAACTAGGTAGACAATCCAAAAGTACAATAAAAATTAGGGACCAAAAAATATAATTTCATCCAAACCATATAGACAATTCTAATAATTTACTCGGTTCCATCCATAATATATTTAACTTTTAAATTCCAAAAAATATCATTTTATATTATTATTATTTTTTTATTAAAAACTTTAAGTTTGCACATAATTCACGGCCCATTTAGAAACTAGAGTTGAATCAAACTGATTTAAATTTGTTTGGTTTCGGTAGAACACCCATGGATTGTAAATGTCCAAAAACTCATATCAATGTACAACCTTCATTACATAAAGTATAAATGACTAAAAAGGTGTTGCCAAAAAAACGGATTCCAACTCCATCTCACGTTCTAATCACGGTGCCCCTCCCTCCTCACCACCGTTGCCATTCTCTGACGGTTGTTTGCGATCAACAGCCAACACATCAACCTTTGAATCCACTTTCATGCACCAAAGAAGCGTCCAATTCTACCACTTCAATTACGAAGTATCAAATTTGTGAAGTCACTTTAATCTCTCCATCTTTCCTTTCTCCATTACTTTTCTTTCTCCGCCGTCTCTCCTATGTTGGTGATTTTAGTGTCATCATGTCATTTTATGTAACTAGAACTAACATGTGAGCTAAGGGGTTTCATAATTTGAACTTTAATATATGTACGGGTTTGTGCGGAGTGCACGCATGTATAAGATCGAATTAGAACTCGGTTCGACGATAAGTCGGAGGTTCGAGGTTTCCAAAGGGGCGACGCCCTTTTGGCGGGGTCTAGGGACAGCGCCCCTATCGGGGTCCAAGGAGCAGAGCCCCTAGCTGGGGTCTCGCTTTGTTTTGGTAAAACTAACGAAATTCGCTAGTTTTAGAAACCCTAAATCCTTATTAAAATTCGGATTTTCTTAACTTGCTTCATAAGCAAATCATGAAGGTCAACTCTAATGAAACCTTAATCTCGTTTATTATATAAACGACTCTTCTATTTGAGAAGATACACACAAAAATAATTAGCTCTCGTTTTCCTTCAAACAAACACTGAATCCTTCTAGTAATTTGGCTTACGATTGCTGTGCTTAGAATCGTAAGTGTCCTCTTGGATTATCCTAGGCTGAATTTTTTGCAATCCAAACATAGGGTAGAAATATCATTTTAGAAAGTGTTCTCACGATCCAAGGGGTATCCAGATCTCCAACATAAACCTTATTTTCTTCCAACATCCTCTTGCTAGAAATTACCATCAAAACCTCTTTCAATCTTCCTTTTTCCGATAGATTAACACCAAGGTTTCATCGTTCTCCTTTTGAGTTTATGTGAAATCGTCGTGAAACGTTCATATGTGAGGATAATATGGGTAGAGAGTGCGCTTTTATATACGAGGTGGCGGTTTCTGGTGCTAATTTGGTGCAAGGTGGAACGAGACACGACTGCTTTCAATTAAGAGTCGTCATAGGCTCATCGATGTTATTGGGCCGATGGGGAAGAGAAATTGACGTGAGTACTGAAAAGAGAGAATGGGAAGGGATAAAAAGAGAGAATGGGAAGGGATAAGGGAGTGGATGTGGTATTATTGTGGGCAACTTAGTTTTAGATTTTTAAATTCTATATATAATTCTACAAATATTAAAAGTAAAGGTAAAGAGAAATTGGATAAAAGTGTATTTTTTTAGTTTGGTATGTTAAGAGCCTAAAACTGAAACAAAGACGATCCAACTCATATAGACAATTTCAATAATTTACTATGTATAAAAACTAAAAGACAAAACTGTAAAATTGATCCTTGTGGTATTCAATTTTTTTTGGATATGGTCTAAAAAGTTTTCAACTTGCATGGATGATCCAAAATCAAGAATTTCCGTTTAATTTGGTCCATGAAGCACTTGAAAGGACCGTTTTACCATTCTAATTTCTTTTTTGTATTTTTCCATATTTATTTATATACTTTAATTGAAAATAAAAAAAAATTATCTCTCTCTCTCTCTCTCTCTCTCTCTCTATATATATATATATATATATATATATATATATATATATATATATATATATATATATATATATATATATATATATATATATAATCGGATTTGGTCCCAACCCCATCCCTCGTCATCTCCACTCATCGACACCTCCATTTTTCCGGCAACACCACAACCACCACCAATTATCACCTCTCGTCCATTTCAAAGACAAATCTGGGTTTACCAACAATTCTTCCAATAACACTCCTTTAAATTCACCACCAAATCATAATCTCTCAATAACAAATCATTAAGTTTACAGGAGTTTGCCATTTCTCAGGAATCACCAATTAAGACCTGTTCCATTCCCTACAAAAACATCAACAGACTATCAATGTTTTCAACTAAAGATAACACGGTAATAAGTGATTCTTAGGAGGAATCATCAGTTTCTGAACAAATCCTAGGTGGGGAAAATGAAACTGAAACATTAATGAAAGGTCGGAGTAAGGAGAAGGGGTGTAGATCAAATAAACGAATGACCAATGATAGTTTACCAGTTTCGAGTTGGATCGATTAAACCAAATAAACAAGCATAGATACTTAGAATTTCGAAAATGGCTTTCAAAACAAGGTATAACTTTGACGATCAAACCTCCATAACCAGAGCCTCAATCGATCTTAGAGTACTTGAATCAGTAACAGAGGAACTCTTTGCTAGGGTTAAGCGGCCTCTAAATCGGCCTCCGGTTGTGGTTGCAAGAATCATCGATAAATTAGGCCCATGTAGGATTTTAACGATTGCAGATCTTAGAAATGCTTCGTGTGGATCAGAGCTAATTGTTAGCCTCCATGCCTTCCTTCACCACCTTCGATCCATATCCACGGTATCCACCAGAGATCCATTTACACTATCGACGACGAATTGGGGTTGAGGGTCACCATTAATGGTGTTGTAACACATTATAACACCAAGGGGGAAATGGTGTTCATGGTGTTATGACCATGTTATGAGGAGGTTAAGAAAAGAAAAATAGAGAGATAAGAAATGTGCAGCCAATCAATGTTCCCGTTTCAATGTCATAACGCCAACAAGATATGTCATAACACCAAGGGGGGAATGGTGTTCATGGTATTATGACCATGTTATGAGATGCCACAACAACAAAAATATCACTTCTCGTTACCCATACTATATGTTCTAAGACATAAAATGGTCAATGAAATAATGATATTAAATTATTAATTTTCCATGCACAATTCACTTATATCCGTATGTGAACCTCATATTCTAAATGCATTGGTGCCGATAAATTTGTGAAGTTAATTCTCTATATTTGCCATCTTTGATAAACTTAGCATTTTTACCAAAATTTAAAACAGTGCCAGTAAACTTGTAATGAGAGGAGCAACATGTTATTATCCAAACAACATTGCCATATTGAAATAAAATCAAAATCCCCATCCTTTTGAGTATATAAGTAGATACTGAGACAACTACATTTTGTAAAAAAAATTAGGCACGCTTAGGTGCTGTTTGTTTTGGAAGTGGTTGAATGTCTTTTGTCTTTTTCCAAGTTTGCGGAAGAAGACGTGCATTTGCGAAACGTCTACCCGCCAGAAGGGAAAAATGCTCAAAAAGTACTTTTGTAGAAAAACAAACGAGGCCTTAAACAATTTACCCAGCTCAAACTAAAAGAATTATGCCAAAGGTAAAAAAACGTATTTATCCTTATTCAACCAACAATTTATTACGCATACTTTGACAATATACCCCAATAATGAAGATAGAAACCAGAAACAAAGATATGGCAATGAGATGCCACAAGGGGGGAATGGTGTTCATGGTATTATGACCATGTTATGAGATGCCACAACAACAAAAATATCACTTCTCGTTACCCATACTATATGTTCTAAGACATAAAATGGTCAATGAAATAATGATATTAAATTATTAATTTTCCATGCACAATTCACTTATATCCGTATGTGAACCTCATATTCTAAATGCATTGGTGCCGATAAATTTGTGAAGTTAATTCTCTATATTTGCCATCTTTGATAAACTTAGCATTTTTACCAAAATTTAAAACAGTGCCAGTAAACTTGTAATGAGAGGAGCAACATGTTATTATCCAAACAACATTGCCATATTGAAATAAAATCAAAATCCCCATCCTTTTGAGTATATAAGTAGATACTGAGACAACTACATTTTGTAAAAAAAATTAGGCACGCTTAGGTGCTGTTTGTTTTGGAAGTGGTTGAATGTCTTTTGTCTTTTTCCAAGTTTGCGGAAGAAGACGTGCATTTGCGAAACGTCTACCCGCCAGAAGGGAAAAATGCTCAAAAAGTACTTTTGTAGAAAAACAAACGAGGCCTTAAACAATTTACCCAGCTCAAACTAAAAGAATTATGCCAAAGGTAAAAAAACGTATTTATCCTTATTCAACCAACAATTTATTACGCATACTTTGACAATATACCCCAATAATGAAGATAGAAACCAGAAACAAAGATATGGCAATGAGATGCCACAAGGGGGGAATGGTGTTCATGGTATTATGACCATGTTATGAGATGCCACAACAACAAAAATATCACTTCTCGTTACCCATACTATATGTTCTAAGACATAAAATGGTCAATGAAATAATGATATTAAATTATTAATTTTCCATGCACAATTCACTTATATCCGTATGTGAACCTCATATTCTAAATGCATTGGTGCCGATAAATTTGTGAAGTTAATTCTCTATATTTGCCATCTTTGATAAACTTAGCATTTTTACCAAAATTTAAAACAGTGCCAGTAAACTTGTAATGAGAGGAGCAACATGTTATTATCCAAACAACATTGCCATATTGAAATAAAATCAAAATCCCCATCCTTTTGAGTATATAAGTAGATACTGAGACAACTACATTTTGTAAAAAAAATTAGGCACGCTTAGGTGCTGTTTGTTTTGGAAGTGGTTGAATGTCTTTTGTCTTTTTCCAAGTTTGCGGAAGAAGACGTGCATTTGCGAAACGTCTACCCGCCAGAAGGGAAAAATGCTCAAAAAGTACTTTTGTAGAAAAACAAACGAGGCCTTAAACAATTTACCCAGCTCAAACTAAAAGAATTATGCCAAAGGTAAAAAAACGTATTTATCCTTATTCAACCAACAATTTATTACGCATACTTTGACAATATACCCCAATAATGAAGATAGAAACCAGAAACAAAGATATGGCAATGATGTCGTAATTGAAGATGAAGTGGCCTAGCGTGATTTGTATCATGAAGCATGTGATACAAGGGAGTGGGTTGATGCAATGGAAGAAGAGTATAGTGCCCCGATTGCAAATGATTCTAAAACCAACCGATGTGACATTGTATCATGCAAGTGAGTGTACAAGGTCAAAGAAGAGGAGATGGAGATGGTTCCATAGAAAGGTTTAAGGCACAGGACTCTAACTATGAGGAAATATTCATCCAAATAGCAAAATTAACCACAATTAGAGCCTTAGAAACGGGTACTGCATAGGTTATATGGCAGATGGATGTGAGCAATGCAGTCCTTATTGGAGATCGTGATTGAGTATAGTTTCATGGAGCAACCCCCGGGCTTTGTAAGCAAAACACATTGTGTAAACTAAGAAATCTCTTTATTCCTAGAACACATTGGTTATTTCATAACCACAACAGATGCAAGCTTATTTGTAAAGGTCAAGGGAGACAAGGGAGCAATAGTCTTGGTATATATGGACGACCTAAAGAAAATCTTTGAATATGAAAGATTGGGAAAACAAAAGCACTTCTTAGGCCCAGAGTTGAACAAAGACCATACAAGAATTGTTTTGCACCAAAGAACTTGGTTATTAAGTATTAGATGCTAGATTGCAAGCTTGTTGTGACACTGACACCTATGGGCGTAGATGCTAAGCTCATTGCAACCACTGAAAAATAAGAGGGGAAGTCTCATTTACCTTACCCGCAGATCAACCACAGGTTATCTGTTCATGCTTGGTTATAGCATTGTAGCTTGGTGCAGCAAACATCAACCAACGGAGTATAGAGCTGCAACTGCAACTATGGCAACTCAAGAGAGCATGTGGCTGGTGCAATTACTAAGGGGCCTGAATCAGGACATAGATTATTACAGTTCATACACACCCCTGCTTTGTGATAACTTGTCATCTATTCAGATAGCTGAAAATCCCACATTCCCTCCTCGAATCAAACACATCAAAGCTCACTACCAGTTTATACACGAGAAGGTGTTGAAAGATGACATTGATCTGAACTTCTCAAGTATGTTAAAACCACGGAGCAAGTTGCATATTCACTCACAAAGTGTTTGGCAGGCAAGAAGTTGGTATAATTCAGTCATGCTATGGGAATAATAGAAGTAGGTGTTAAGGGAAAGTATTAGCATAGAAAACCTAAACATCTCCATGCATACATGTCTTATGCATAGATTAATGTTTACTTAGTTATATTAGTAGTAGTTTCCTAGCACTATGTTGATCAATAGTGGGCTGTTCTCTTGAGTGGTAGGAGTTATAAAGTAGTGCTCAGTTTCATGAATTTGTCTAAGCTAGATAAGACACACTCTATGTTCTTTTTATTAGTAGCAGAAAATACACAAAACCTTTTGTGTGTAAACCCTACAATTCCTTCTTCTTTTTGCCTTGCTGAGTGCAAGAGTGTGTGTTTATTCAGCCCAAAAAGGGCAACACTTTGCCCTAAAATTGATGCTGTGCAGATCCGGAAAACAGTTGAAAGAATAATTCTAAAAAAATAGATCAACATGTTTAACATAGTAATTCATTACATACGTAGCAATAGTCTGATATTGAGACTTATTTACTGTATCTGATCATATCTATCAGCCAACAACATTGTAAAATATACCGATCAATGGAACCTACGTAATCGAGAATTTACCTGAGGATTCAGAGCAGCATCAATAACAAACCAGACAGAGCAAATGCAAACCAAAACAGCAGCCAAGATGATTGAAATTGGAGCAACCAAAGCAATGGAAAGGACAACTGACGAGCCAATTGGATGCTTCCATATGAATCGTAGTAGGTTCCAGATACCACCCAGGAGATCTCCAGAAACGATCCTCGATCCACGACACTTCAAAATTAAAATTGCAGGGACTGGGCGAAATAGAACACGGCTGATGCGCACATTTCTGTGGCTTTTGTCTGAGGCCAGAAACACATATCCGATAGCGATTAAGACCATGGACATCCAAATCACTACTAGTTTGACCAACTCAAGGCTATATTCCTAACACTATTGCTCGTTTCAAACAGGAAAGAGCAGACTTCAGTGAGTACGACGCAGGCCGCTAGGGTAACAGCGAGATTAATGACGACGTTGAAGTTGTCCATTTGAACATCAAACGAAAACGCCGGCCCAAGCATACTGATGACAAACACCGCATAGTTACCGGCTCCGCTCATTTTAGGACGCGCCGCCGTGCCGACAGCGGCGGAAGGACCGATAAGAGGAACAATTAGCTGTGGATTAGCCATAATGATTTCTTCTTTTAAGAAAATGAAAAAAATAGCCATTTACACGGCACTACAAAAATAGCCAAAAAAAAATCGAAATTACAAAATTAACCAACGATTTCGCAGATGGAGATGCCCCATCTGTGAAATGAGATTCTCATCTATTCCATCTGCGAAATTACCCCTATATATACAGCAAAAATATTAAAAAAAAAAATTTAAAACCACCTGCGAAAGTACAAGCACCTAAAGCACAGCTGTGCTTTAGGTGCTTGTACTTTCGCAGGTGGTTTTAATTTTTTTTTTAATATTTTTGCTGTATATATAGGGGTAATTTCGCAGATGGAATAGGTCCATCTGCGAAATACTCTCACTCTATTTGCGAAATCGTGGTATTTTTTGTATAATTTTTTTTTTTTAAGTCTGACTATGAAATTATAATTTTTGTATAATTTCTACAAAACTTTTTATATAGCAATATGATTTCGTAGTCAAACCAATTCATTTCATAGTCAAACTTAAAAAAAAAAAAAAAAAAAAAAAAAAAAAAATACAAAAAATACCACGATTTCGCAGAAAGAGTGAGAGTATTTCGCAGATGGACCTATTCCATCTGCGAAATTACCCCTATATATACAGCAAAAATATTAAAAAAAAAAAATTAAAACCACCTGCGAAAGTACAAGCACCTATAGCACAGCTGTGCTTTAGGTGCTTGTACTTTCGCAGATGAAAAGCTCATTTCGCAGATGGGGCATCTCTATCTGCGAAATCGTTGGCTATTTTTGTAATTTCGATTTTTTTTGCTATTTTTGTAATGTCATTAGTGTAAATGGCTATTTTTGTAAATTTCTCTTCTTCTTTTTAACCCTCACGGACTTTTATATAGGTATATTAACAAAACTAACCCTGATGAATGAGACGATTGACAAAAATAACTATTCGGAAATTGAGTAATCTAACCTTTTTTGGGTATTTTTTTAAAATATAACCATTTTTTTTCAAAATGACCGCTTGGTCCGAAATGTCTTATTCCAGACCCGAGTTAATATGTAACGTCGTGTTCGAAATCAATTCTTATGTGGTGGTGGTGACCCGAAGACCGAGTATCATCGGGCTTAGGGCCTTTGAGGAAAATATATTTAGACTCATTTGGGTAATCCAGGAGTTCGGTCTGTGTTTTGGCACCAAGGGGTATTTCGGTCAAGTGTCATCTTTTTATTTATATTGATTATTACTTATGTTTATGTGCTTTATTCTAGGATCGTTCCTTGTGAACGGTATATCTACTCTGGAATTATTTGATTCGGAGGCTACACGATCTTTTGTGTCGCTCACGCTCAACAAGCGGTTCGTGGGAGCTCCAGGAGAGCTGGAATGTCCACCAGACTTAGAGATAGCATATGATAGGATCGTGCGGGTTGTGAGAGTTCATCGGGGATGTACACTGCAGATGTTTGATGAGCAGTTTCCGTGGATTTAGTCTCCATTCCCCTGCAAGGGAATAAGGTTATAATGGGTGTGGATTTGTTGGGCCCCAATGGGGCAGTGATCGACTGCGAACAACAGCCCGTGCGTGTTCGGACCCCAAGTGGGGGAGTTTTAGTGATCCAGGGCGAGAGGACGTAGGGTGGACTGACTTTATGTTCAGCAGCAAGGGCGACGCGCTACCTTCAGCAGGGTTGCACAGGTTACGTCGCGTATGTTATGGATACCTGGGATAAGGGTAAGGCGACCGTGGATGAGGTACCGATCGTACGGGAATACCCGGACGTGTTCCCAGAGGATTTTTTTGGGATACCTCCGGAGAGACAGGTAGGGTTCAGAATTGACCTAGTCCCAGGTGCGGCTCCGATAGCCAAGGCACCATATCGGTTGGCTCCTCCCGAGATGCAGGAGTTGTTTACACAACTGTAAGAGATGTTAGACAATGGATTTATCAGGCCGAGCAGTTCGCCATGGGGAGCCCCGATCCTGTTTATGAAGAAGAAGGATGGGTCACATCACATGTGTAAAGACTACCGGGAGCTGAATAAGGTAAAGGTGAAGAACCGTTATCCCCTCCCGAGGATCGATGATTTATTTAACCAGCTTCAGGGTGCATCTTGGTTCTCCAAGATTGATCTACGATCGGGTTATCACCAAATGCGAGTCAGGGACGACGACGTGCCGAATATAGCCTTTCGGACTTGCTATGGCCACTATGAGTTCGTGGTGATGGCGTTTGGGCTCACCAATGCTCTTGCCGCGTTCATGGACCTCATGAACCACGTGTGCAGATCGATGTTGGACCGGTCTGTGATAGTCTTCAACGATGACATTGTAACGACCCAATTTTCACGTCCAAAAATTTCGTTATAAAACATTACATGAAAGCATTAATAGTTAAAACATTGTTTGCTTAAACCATTTCACATCGAAACCAAATTGAAAACCACAACATTCGATCAAACAAATATCAGAGTATCAATCCCAGAATAAACTCGTAACTACGGAAACAAGAGAGTGTGTGTGTGTGACATGCTGCTACCGCGCCGGCTCCTTTCCCCTAGCTGAGGAGGTACCTAAAACCAAAACTGAAAACCGTAAGCACAAAGCTTAGTGAGTTCCCCCATCGTACCACATACCATACAAACACATAACATAACATACTGTCAGGCTATTCTGAGGTGCCTGACTACCCGGTACGGCCATTCTGGGGTGCCGACTACCCGTGCGGCCATTCTGGGGTGCCGTCTACCCGTGTCAAGCCATTCTGCGGTGCTGACTACCCATGTCAAGCCATTCTGGGGTGCTGACTACCCATCGGTCCTAACAGCCGATCCTCGCGGATTAGTCCCCTCCTACTACCTCTATCGCATACAACATAACAAGCTAGCATGTAAACATATCATCACGTACTGTCAGACATTTCTGGGGTGTCCGAACTACCCTTTGGTCCTATTAACCGATCTCTACATCTATCTCATATAACATATCATGCTAGCATATAACATATCAGGTAGTAGCAAACCTAGATGATGTCACAGAGACAATCATCTAACATACGACTCCTACTGGTGGGCCGGCATTGTGGCCGTAAACCCACCGCTACTGGAAGGTAACTCACCTCGAAGTAGCTACTGATCTGATCGGGAACTGACTATCTACTGTTGCTGCTGCTGCTCCAGAAATCCTCCGGCTGCAATTCCCACAACATACTCAATCAAACACTGCTAACTGTCCTTTGGGTAAAGTGACCATTTTACCCCTGATCATGTCATTAAACAAAGTCAGAGTCAACTTTTAGTTGACCCGACTCGCCGAGTTGGCTTTCCAACTCGCCGAGTCCCTACCCAAACGATTATTCTGAATCCCGTTTCTACTCGTCGAGTTAGGCGACGACTCGACGAGTTCTCCTTCTAAACTGATATTCAAGTCCTTCATCCTACTCGCCGAGTTGTATGAACAACTCTTCGAGTTCATCTTCATCCGATGAACACTTATGCTAAGACTCGCCGAGTTGTATGAACAACTCGCCGAGTCCATCTTCATCCGAAGAACACTTATGCTGCGACTCGCCGAGTTGTATGAACAACTCGCCGAGTCTGTTCTTGATCTAAGGAGATTGCCTTGAACCCGCCGAGTCAGGTCATTGACTCGCCGAGTTCCTCCATAGATGAGTTCAGCTTCCGACTCACTGAGTCACACCCCGTGACTCACTGCTCACTCGACACTACGAAAAGGGGACAAACTCGGAGACTCGCGAACAGACTCGCCGAGTCGTTGCCATGCACCCACTAAATACACAGATTTGCTCGGTTCCAGTCCATGCCATTCACAGATCTGGACTCCTAGAACACGAATCACACGTAAAGTTTCCAACTTTATGTGTAGATATTCACCAATACGGGTTTTAGGGTTCAAAATGTACTTAAAATGGTAGATCCAAGGTCTTCAAGCAATGAGGGTCCATAAAGGCTACAGATCCGAGCCCTTAGAGCCCAAGCGTGCCTAGATCTGAAGTCCCTCAACACTATAAGCTCATTACACAAAGGTCAAGGCTAGAAGAAGCCTTGAAATGGCTATCACAAGCTCCCAACAAGACAATAATGAAGGAATAGAGAGTGTTTCGTGTCCAATACCTCTAGAAGTCCTAAAATGGCACAAAGATTATGGATCTTCTTCCTCTCCTCTTGATCTACCTTCTTCTTCTCTCCAAAACTTCACAGAAATGCACCAAAATCACCCAAATTACCAAAAGAAGGGTTAGAGCTTTGAGAGGGAGTGTTCTGGACGCAATGGGGGCTGATATGAGGCACAAAACGTCGTTTAAATAGGGTGCAACCCCTGAAACTTAGGGTTTCATCCAACAACGGTGACTCGCCGAGTCCGGAATATGGACTCGCCGAGTCGCCAACTTAAACATGTCCCGGGTCCTGTCCTTACTCGGCGAGTCGGACCTATGACTCGCCGAGTCCAAGGCTAAAAAGAAGGAAAATACTCAATAAGATTTACATACCAGGAACCAGGTGCTACAGACATCTTGGTTTATTCCAAGACTCAGGAGCAGCATGAGGAGCACCTGTGGGAGGTGCTGGAGACACTGATGAGGGAGAGACTTTTTGCAAAGTTCTCCAAGTGTGAGTTCTGGTTGCGCGAGGTGCATTTTTTGGGGCACCTTGTCAACCAGAAGGGTATTCTGGTCGATCCGGCCAAGATAGAGGTCGTGATGCAGTGGGAGGTTCCGAGGTCTCCATCTGAGATTCGGAATTTTCTTGGTATAGCAGGTTACTATCGGAGATTCATACAAGGTTTCTCCAGTATTGTTGTTCCTCTAACCCGACTAAACAAGAATTCGGTGACATTCCGCTGGGGGACTGAACAACAGGCAGCCTTCGAGACTCTCAGACAGCGGTTGTGCAATGCACCGATTTTGACATTACCGGAGGGCGTCGATGACTTTTTGGTTTACTACGACGCTTCGATCACAGGCATGGGTGAAATGTTGATGCGGTGGGGTCACGTGATAGCATACAATTTGAGGCAGTTGAAGCCTCACGAGGCGACCTACCCAACGCACGATTTGGAGTTGGGGGCAGTAGTTTTCACCCTCAAGATTTGGTGGCATTACCTCTATGGTGTTCGTTGTACCATTTACACGGACCACAAGAGCTTGAGGTACCTCATAGATCAGCCAAATTTGAACATGAGGCAGCGTCAGTGGTTAGATGTGGTGAAGGATTATGATTGTGAGATCCAGTACCACCCAGGGAAGGACAATGTGGTGGCCGATGCTCTTAGCCGTAAGACAGTGGCAGCCCCGACTTGAGACATACGTTTGAGGATGACTGTGATTACTTCGTTGCTAGAACGGATTCGAGAGGCGTAGGTCCAGGGTTGATGGAAGAGAGCCAGAAGTGTGAGTGCATCATAAGCCAGGTGGCCTCATTTGATTATGACAACCATGGGTTGTTGACCCTACATGGGAGGGTCTGGGTTCCGTACTGGGGAGGTGTACGGCAGGTTTTGATGGATGAGGCCCACAAGTCGAGGTTCTCCATCCAACCCAGGTTTTGCGGTGCTGCCATTGCACCTTCACTAGCTCCACCCTCTTGTTCCTCAAATCCTTCGATTTCCTGTCGAGGATTGCGACTGGGCGCTCAATGTAATTCAGGCTGTCATCAACCTGAATATCCTCCAAAGGCACTACTGCTGAATCGTCCACTAGGCACTTCCGCAGCTGGGAAACATGGAAAGTGCTGTGGATTTGGCTAAGCTCGACTGGCAGATCCGGTCTATATGCCACCTTGCCCACCCGGGCCATGACTCGGAATGGTCCGATGAACCTCAGACCTAACTTGCCTCGCTTCCTGAATCGAATGACGCCTTTCCAAGGCGACACCTTGAGGAGAACCATATCCCCGACTTGAAATTCCAAGTCGGATCGACACTTGTCGGCATAACTTTTCTGCCGACTCTGAGCAGTCTAAAGCCTGCTCCGGACCTGCTGGATCCTCTCGGTCGTCTTGAGCACCACTTCGGCGCTCTCCATAACTCTCTGGCCAACCTCACCCCAGCATATCGGGGTCCTGCACCTCCGACCGTACAACATTTCAAATGGGGAACGGTCAATACTCGCGTGGTAGTTGTTGTTGTATGAGAACTCGACCAAGGGAAGATAGGTATCCCAGCTACCACCGAAATCCAACACGCATGCCCGCAACATATCCTCCAAAGTCTGGATGGTCCACTCGCTTTGACCATCCGTCTGTGGGTGAAAGGCGGTGCTAAAATGCAAACGAGTGCCCAAATCGTCATGAAATTTCTTCCAAAACCTGGAAGTAAAACGTACATCCCTATCCGAGATAATTGAAACTGGCACCCCGTGCCGCGCCACGATCTCCCTGATATAGACGTCGGCCAATTTCTCGGCCGATATGCTCTCCTGGATCGGGATAAAGTGAGCACTCTTGGTCAATCGATCCATGATGACCCAAATCGAATCCACTCCACGCGCGGTCCTGGGGAGCTTCGTGATAAAATCCATCGTGATATCTTCCCATTTCCACAGTGGAATATCCAACGGCTGCATTTTGCCATGCGGTCTCTGATGTTCGGCCTTGACCTTCCTGCAGGTCAAGCATCGCTCAACGTACCATGCCACACCCCGCTTCATGCAGGGCTACCAATAATCTAGACGAAGATCCCTATACATCTTCGTCGCCCCGGGATGAATAGAGAATTTGGACTTGTGCGCCTCCTCCATCAAAATCTGGCGCACGCCTCCGTGATATGGCACCCACACCCTACGGTGTAGTGTCAGTAGTCCTCGACTATCATAATCAAAGGAGGAAACCTGACCCACCACACGCTCACTCTTCCGATGCTCCTCCTTGATAGCCTCCTGTTGAGCCTCCCGAATTCGCTCCAACAGGGGAGTCACCACGGTCATCCTCATGCATATGTCCCTGATCGGCGCCGCCTTGTGGCTAAGCGCATCGGCCACCACGTTGGCCTTCCCCAGGTGGTAAAGGATCTCGCAATCATAATCCTTCACCACGTCCAACCACCGACGCTGCCTCATGTTCAGATTCGGCTGATCCATGAGGTACCTCAAACTCTTGTGGTCCGTGTAAATGGTACATCGAACCCCGTAGAGGTAATGTCTCCATATCTTGAGGGCAAAAACCACCGCCCCCAACTCCAAATCATGCGTCGGGTAGTTCACCTCATGAGGCTTGAGCTGCCTCGAAGCATAGGCAATGACATGCCCCCTCTGCATCAGTACCGCGCCCAACCCTGAAATGGACGCGTCACAATAAACCACAAAATCCTCTACGCCCTCTGGCAGGGCTAAGATCGGCGCCTCGCACAATCTCTGCCTCAGTATCTCAAATGCAGCCTGTTGCTCGGGTCCCCACCGAAAGACCACGACTTTCTTTGTCAGCCACGTCAGGGGTACGACTATCTTGGAGAAATCCTGAATAAATCTCCGATAGTAGCCTGCTAATCCCAGGAAACTCCGAATCTCAGATGGAGACTTCGGAACCTCCCACCTCATCACGGCCTCGACCTTGGCCGGATCGACCAGAATCCCGTTCTGGTTGAGGAGGTGTCCGAGAAATTGCACATCGCGCAACCAAAACTCGCACTTGGAGAACTTGGCATACAAGCTCTCCCTCCTCAGGGCCTCCAACACCTCTCTCAGATGCTCCTCATGCTCCTCCTGCGTCTTGGAGTAAACCAAGATGTCATCGATAAAGACTATCACAGACCGATCCAGCATCGGTCTGCATACGCGGTTCATGAGGTCCATGAACGCGGCAGGAGCATTGGTGAGCCCAAACGGCATCACCACGAACTCATAGTGGCCATAGCGCGTCCGAAACGCGGTATTCTGCATATCCTCCTCCCTGACCCTCATCTGATGGTATCCCGAACGCAAATCGATCTTGGAAAACCAAGAAGCTCCCTGAAGCTGGTCAAAGAGATCATCAATCCTCAGGAGTGGCTAATGGTTCTTCACCGTTACCTTATTCAGCTCCCGATAGTCTATGCACATCCGGTACGACCCATCCTTCTTCTTCACAAACAGGATCAGCTCCCCAGGGTGAACTACTCAGGCGAATAAATCCCTTGTCTAGCAGTTCCTACAGCTGCGTAGACAAATCCTGTATCTCGGGTGGAGCCAACCGATACGGTGCCTTGGCTATCGGAGCCGCACCAGGAACGAGGTCAATCCTAAACTCCACCTGTCACTCCGGAGGTATCCCAGGAAGCTCCTCTAGGAAAACATCTGCGAAATCTCTCACCACCGGAACCTCGCTCACTGTCGCCTTACCCGCCTCCCGGGTATCCATCACATACGCGACATATCCTGCGCATCCCTGCTGAAGGTAGCGTCACGCCCTCGCTGCTGAACATACTGCGGGTCCACACTGCGGTCTCTCGCCATGAATCACTAACTCTCCCCCGCCCGGGGTCCTGACCCGCACTAGCTGCTGCGTGCAATCTATCACCGCCCTATTAGGGCTCAACCAATCCATGCCAATTATCACCTTGTTCCCACGCAGCGGAATGGGAACCAGGTCTACTAAGTAGCGCTCCTCGAACAGACGCAATACGCAATCCCGAAACACCATTGATGCTCGCACCGATCGATCATCAGCAATCTCTACCTCCAGAGGGCAATCCAACATACCCGAAGACTCAGGAAACTTCTTGCTAAGCGCAAGGGACACAAATGATCGGGATGCACCCGAATCGAATAACACCTGAACTGGGATACCGTTCACATGGAACGATCCTAAAACATATATATACATACGGAGCACATATCAATATCATAACATCATAAAAATAAAAGAGACGGAAAGAATCATACCTGTCACCACATCGGGTGCGGCGCGTGCCTCCTCGGTAGTTAACTGAAATGCTCGGCTCTTCACCACTGGAGCCTCTGCCTTGCCCTGCCGGCCATCCGTGATCCGCAGGGTCGCTGGAGATGGCGCCTTCACTGGCGCTGAAACTGTCAACTGGGGGCAATTGGCCTTCTTGTGGTCCCTCTGGTTGCAGTGGAAACACAACAACTCTGATGTCTGAATAACTGCTGCCGGAGCAGTGCAATCCCTGCTGATGTGCCCAGACTTGCCGCACTTGTAGCAGCCTAATGATCCCAACCTGCACGCCCCCTCGTGCGGCCTGCCGCATTTCCTGCAGCGGCTCGGTCCGGACTGGCCTTTCGGCCAACCATCTGATCCCTTGGGCTTCTTCCCCGAAGCCCCTCCTGTCTGTCCCTCCTCCGATTTTCGTTTCCGGATGTGCTCCAGATCTATCTCCCTCTCCCTCGCCCTGGCAATCATAGAGTCCAAGGTAGGGCAAGCCGAAAAGCTAACATGCTCCCGGATGTCAGCTCGTAGCATATCATGATAACGGGTCCTCCTCATATCCTCGTCACCAACATACTGGGGCACCAATAAAGCCCTCTCCCGGAACTTGGCGGTGATCTCCGCTACAGTCTCAGTCGTCTGCCTCATGTCTAAAAACTCCTTGGCCAGCTGTTGAAGCTCGACAGCCGGTGCAAACTCTGCCCTGAATCTGGTCACAAAATCTGACCAAGTCATAGCCTCGATAGCTGAGGCTCCCAACGAGTCACCCACTGACTCCCACCAATCCCGGGCTCGATCCCGTAAACACCCGGCTGCATACCTCACCTTCGACCCCTCGGGGCAGAAGCTAGTCAACTGTGCAGACTCAATGTCTGCAATCCATCGCCTGACAGCAATGGGGTCTTTCACCCCATGGAAATCCGGCGCACCACTGCCCCGGAAGTCATTGAAGGACAGTGTGCGAGATCCCGACTGGCTAGATGCCATATCACTCCTGAATGCCCGAAGGCGATCCTCCATCAACTCCATGATCCCTTCCTTGATCGACCTAAAGAGGATGGGGGTCGAATCAAGGATGCCTCTGGTGATTTCTGACGCGATGAACTCGTGTAGCCCCTCATCTACCGGCTCGAAACCTGATCCCGAACCCGACCCCTCTCCTGAACCGCCATCTACCGGCCTCGATCGAAGTACCACCATTCTGCAATACATAATACAATCATTAGTGATATTGATACTTCCTGAGGGATCACTGCTACTTACAAGTTCCCTGGTCTCATCTTGGCCTTCCTTGGTTCGGGTACGGATCCTCTGCTTCCAGTAGTACGGGCCCATACTACCTTCCACATCTATCTGTACCTTCTTCAAGGAATGCCTCAACTCTACCAGATCCCTTTCACTACTGCTGATCACTGCTATACTCATCCTAGGCTTGCCCTAGGGAAATCTCTTATTCTACTCTATCCAGCCCTCAGCTGCTGCAGGCCTCCTTGTAATGCCAATTAGCCATTACCCGAATACCATCGCATGTGACGAGGCTCAGATAATCCTTCGAGTACCCGACTCGTCCCTACAACGGTTGGACTCAAACAAGAGCTGCGCAGTAGGATCAAATTCGGCACTCTAAGATTATTCAACCCTGATCACATGTGACGTGACGTATTCGCCTAATGGCTAACTCCCATTATTCAGAGTCCCACATAGCACTAAGCAAGCAACATTCAGGCAAGGGTAACAATCTCAATCAACTCTATCTGCTTACAGGAACTGAACTAGCATAAAGTGCTAAGCTCATACTATCAGGCATAACCAAATCAGGCTATCCTACTTACTGTCTACTCAATATCTAGCATGCAATTCTCATACAACTGAAACACATAAAGCAGGCACATAAGGCATCACTCCTAGATCCTTAGTCCTCTTCTAGCATGCTGTTCTACAAAAGTTGATAAACATAACATAAACTTGTATGGGTATTTTAGGGAATACTTACTTGATCTCGGTCGGTCGCGCACATCACACACTTCGTTCTTTCTCAAAACTCTTTCTCAATTTTAGAAAACATTTTCTTTTAGAAAATCTTTTAATCCCTCGATTTGAGTCCAGACACCCCCGAAGGTGTGTCCGAATCCCTCAAACCAGGGCTTTGATACCAACTTGTAACGACCCAATTTTCACGTCCAAAAATTTCGTTATAAAACATTACATGAAAGCATTAATAGTTAAAACATTGTTTGCTTAAACCATTTCACATCGAAACCAAATTGAAAACCACAACATTTAATCAAACAAATATCAGAGTATCAATCCCAGAATAAACTCGTAACTGCGGAAACAAGAGAGTGTGTGTGTGTGACATGCTGCTACCGCGCCGGCTCCTTTCCCCTAGCTGAGGAGGTACCTGAAACCAAAACTAAAAACCGTAAGCACAAAGCTTAGTGAGTTCCCCCATCGTACCACATACCATACAAACACATAACATAACATACTGCCAGGCTATTCTGGGGTGCCTGACTACTCGGTACGGCCATTCTGGGGTGCCGACTACCCGTGCGGCCGTTCTGGGGTGCCGTCCTACCCGTGTCAAGCCATTCTGGGGTGCTGACTACCCGTGTCAAGCCATTCTGGGGTGCTGACTACCCATCGGTCCTAACAACCGATCCTCGGGGATTAGTCCCCTCCTACTACCTCTATCGCATACAACATAACAAGCTAGCATGTAAACATATCATCACGTACTGTCAGACATTTCTGGGGTGTCTGAACTACCCTTCGGTCCTATCAACCGATCTCTACATCTATCTCATATAACATATCATGCAAGCATATAACATATCAGGTAGTAGCAAACCTAGATGATGTCACAGAGACAATCATCTAACATACGACTCCTACTGGTGGGCCGGCATTGTGGCCGTAGACCCACCGCTACTGGAAGGTAACTCACCTCGAAGTAGTTGCTGATCTGATCGGGAACTGACTGTCTACTGCTGCTGCTGCTGCTCCGGAAATCCTCCGGCTGCAATTCCCACAACATACTCAATCAAACACTGCTAACTGTCCTTTGGGTAAAGTGACCATTTTACCCCTGATCATGTCATTAAACAAAGTCAGAGTCAACTTTCAGTTGACCCGACTCGCCGAGTTGGCTTTCCAACTCGCCGAGTCCCTACCCAAACGATTGTTCTGAATCCCGTTTCTACTCGTCGAGTTAGGCGACGACTCGACGAGTTCTCCTTTTAAACTGATATTCAAGTCCTTCATCCTACTCGCCGAGTTGTATGAACAACTCGCCGAGTCCATCTTCATCCGAAGAACACTTATGCTGCGACTCGCCGAGATGTATGAACAACTCGCCGAGTCTGTTCTTGATCTAAGGAGATTGCCTTGAACCCGCCGAGTCAGGGCATTGACTCGCCGAGTTCCTCCATAGATGAGTTCAGCTTCCGACTCACTGAGTCACACCCCGTGACTCACTACTCACACGACACTACGAAAAGGGGACAAACTCGGAGACTCGCGAACAGACTCGCCGAGTCACATGAACGACTCGCTGAGTCGTCACCATGCACCCACTAAATACACAGATTTGCTCGGTTCCAGTCCATGCCATTCACAGATCTGGACTCCTAGAACACGAATCACACGTAAAGTTTCCAACTTTACGTGTAGATATTCACCAATACGGGTTTTAGGGTTCAAAATGTACTTAAAATGGTAGATCCAAGGTCTTCAAGCAATGAGGGTCCATAAAGGCTACAGATCCGAGCCCTTAGAGCCCAAGCATGCCTAGATCTGAAGTCCCTCAACACTATAAGCTCATTACACAAAGGTCAAGGCTAGAAGAAGCCTTGAAATGGCTATCACAAGCTCCCAACAAGACAATAATGAAGGAATAGAGAGTGTTTCGAGTCCAATACCTCTAGAAGTCCTAAAATGGCACAAAGATTATGGATCTTCTTCCTCTCCTCTTGATCTACCTTCTTCTTCTCTCCAAAACTTCAAATAAATGCACCAAAATCACCCAAATTACCAAAAGAAGGGTTAGAGCTTTGAGAGGGAGTGTTCTGGATGCAATGGGGGCTGATATGAGGCACAAAACGTCGTTTAAATAGGGTGCAACCCCTGAAACTTAGGGTTTCATCCAACAGCGGTGACTCGCCGAGTCCGGAATATGGACTCGCCGAGTCGCCAACTTAAACATGTCCCGGGTCCTGTCCTTACTCGGCGAGTCGGACCTATGACTCGCCGAGTCCAAGGCTAAAAAGAAGGAAAATACTCAATAAGATTTACATACCAGGAACCAGGTGCTACAGACATCTTGGTTTATTCCAAGACTCAGGAGCAGCATGAGGAGCACCTGTGGGAGGTGCTGGAGACACTGATGAGGGAGAGACTTTTTGCAAAGTTCTCCAAGTGTGAGTTCTGGTTGCGCGAGGTGCATTTTTTGGGGCACCTTGTCAACCAGAAGGGTATTCTGGTCGATCCGGCCAAGATAGAGGTCGTGATGCAGTGGGAGGTTCCGAGGTCTCCATCTGAGATTCGGAATTTTCTTGGTATAGCAGGTTACTATCGGAGATTCATACAAGGTTTCTCCAGTATTGTTGTTCCTCTAACCCGACTAAACAAGAAGTCGGTGACATTCCGCTGGGGGACTGAACAACAGGCAGCCTTCGAGACTCTCAGACAGCGGTTGTGCAATGCACCGATTTTGACATTACCGGAGGGCGTCGATGACTTTTTGGTTTACTACGACGCTTCGATCACAGGCATGGGTGAAATGTTGATGCGGTGGGGTCACGTGATAGCATACAATTTGAGGCAGTTGAAGCCTCACGAGGCGAACTACCCGACACACGATTTGGAGTTGGGGGCAATAGTTTTCACCCTCAAGATTTGGCGGCATTACCTCTATGGTGTTCGTTGTACCATTTACACGGACCACAAGAGCTTGAGGTACCTCATGGATCAGCCAAATTTGAACATGAGGCAGCGTCGCTGGTTAGATGTGGTGAAGGATTATGATTGTGAGATCCAGTACCACCCAGGGAAGGACAATGTGGTGGCTGATGCTCTTAGCCGTAAGACAGTGGCAGCCCCGACTTGAGACATACGTTTGAGGATGACTGTGATTACTTCGTTGCTAGAACGGATTCGAGAGACGCAGGTCCAGGGTTGATGGAAGAGAGCCAGAAGTGTGAGTGGATCATAAGCCAGGTGGCCTCATTTGATTATGACAACCATGGGTTGTTGACCCGACATGGGAGGGTCTGGGTTCCGTACTGGGGAGGTGTACGGCAGGTTTTGATGGATGAGGCCCACAAGTCGAGGTTCTCCATCCATCCCAAGGCGAAAAAGATGTATTGGGATCTTCGCCTTGATTATTGGTGGTCGTGCGTGAAGCAGGACGTAGCATGGTATGTGGAGCAATGCTTGACCTGAAGGAAGGTCAAGGCTGAGCTCCAGGGACCACACGACAAGATGCAGCCATTAGACATTGCCATGTGGAAATGGGAAGTTATGTCACGCCCCCAAACCGGAATGGCAGAAATGTTTGGGGGCGGAGGACGTCATGTATTGATAATATAAGTAATCAATGTAACAACAACCATTGTATTGATAATATAGTATTTACATTGTATTCAAATCAAAGATGATTCACCCCAAAAGTAAATAGCAAAATAAAGACTTGAAGCTACTATGCTCCGTCTTCTAGAACCTGTGTGTGTACCTATCTACTAGTTTCCTGAAATATACAAGTGGTTTTGAAAGTGTCAGCATTAAATTTGGTGAGTTCATAAGCATTTTGTTTTAGAAAGTATATTCTTTGTTCCTTGTAAATCTTAGAGTGTTCCTCCAGAAAATCCTATATTTCTGATGTGATGAGATGTAAGAAGTATGATCCATACTAGTTTCTTCTACGAGTACTTAGTGTATAAACCCTCTAACAATTCAGATCGAACAGACAGTCGATTGGGTGGTTCTGCCTTAAGCCCACAACCAAACAAGGAATAGGAAATGAGGCGGAAATCACACGGTCCACTGCATGTTGGTTCTTCATTGTATAAAACGCTAACGTATTCACTAGGTACTTATAGGGTTAACTGTAATGGTCCTCTTTGAAATGTGTGGTGTGTTCTTTCATAAAATCCAATATTTTCTTAGTATAATTGAGATGTAGTCTTAGGCCTTAAGACCAAAACGAGTTCTTGTTAATGTACGCTAAGTTTGTATGCTTGTGGTTTTATTGCTTGATAAAACTATATTAATATATGTTTTTCCCCGAACAACAAGTTTTGTACTAGAAACCGGTGTAGTGTGCTGGTATGTGTTGGTATGACCCATATCTATTCCTCCTATGATTACTTAGTGCATACGAGTTATATATAACCAAGATCGAACGGGCAATTGATTGAGTGATTTTTCCCTAAGCCCACAACCAAACTGTTGGATTAGTGTCTAAGTCCATAACTATTTTGGTATGTACTTGACCCGATGGTGCATGGTCCTTTTGGGTTGCCTTCACCAAAGCAACTTGATAGGATAAATTATGGAGAGAAAGGATTAAATATGATTTATTAATATATTAAGGGAATAATATATTAAAGGAGAAATCATATTGTTTAATTAATAATTAGTCAAGAATTAATAAGAATTAAGTTTGTGGCTAAAAGACATTAATTAAACTTAAGGGACTGGAACTGTCAATTGTATGATAGTTGAATATTGAGCTAATGGACTCCATATTAAAGGAGTAGACGAATTCTATGGGGAAACCCATTAGAAATCGTCCTAGGCCTTTAAGGAAGGAGTCCATGGGTTGCTTAGGGCTTAAGCATCCAAATTAGGGTTTCCTTGTTAGTTAACCCTAATAGCCTCTCTATTTAAAGTGCCCTTAAGCCCCAAAAACGTGGTGAAGACTCCTTCTAGGCTTTGTAGACGTTTTGGGCAGCCTCCTTCTCTTCTCTTGTTCATCCTCTTGCTCTTGGTGTTTGTGAACCATTAGAGGAGTGACATTTGTGACTCTAAGATTTCTAAAGTCAATACAAGAAGGATTTGAGATTGTTATTGCTACATAACAATCAAGGTATGATCTAAACCCTAATTTATATGTTATATTGATTATCATATACTAGATCTAGGGTTTATAGTCTGGGATGAATTGCATGTACAATAGAGAAACCTAGATCCAAGCATTAGGGTTTGTATGAGCACATAGGATGTTCTTATGGCTAAAACCCATCAGTGGTATCAGAGCCTTGATTGGTTTCTATTGTATTGATGCCTTGTATGTTAGTTCAAGTTGCAAAATCGATTTCTAGCCAACCTGCCTGATGAACTCGGCGAGTCCCATTGTGGACTCGGCGAGTAGGCCCCTACTCGGCGAGTCCATAGGGGTACTCGGCGAGTTCGAGCGTCAGAAAGAGGGGATTTCGGGATTTCTTGCTGTTTTTCTCATGGATACTTGCCTTATCTGTTTTAGGTAATAAAAATCCGATTTTATACATATTTATGAGTATATCCTTGATTAAACAAAAGATAATTACCAATTGATTGGATAATAACTTCCTTATATGATTAAAGTTGATTATTTGTATTAATTGGGTAACTTATTTTGCAAGAAATTGAAATTAGGTCAAATATAGATAATGATAAAGTTAATTGTTTTATTTATATTATTTGTTATTTGATCCTTGTGTTATGAAGAGTTTCAATTTTCCCCTTTAGGTTTTATAGTTTAAATTTGAACTCAAAAGTTTTGTTTTGAAATTTAAATAGTTGAAACCCTAATGTTTTGAAATGTTTCAAAAACTTGCCCTCAAGTTTTGGAATTTAAAAGTTGATTAAAGGTTTAATTTAGGAATGTTAAATTCTAAAACCCTAGTATTGTTTTGAAAAGTTCATATCACACCCTTATGGTTTTATTAATTAATTAAGGTGTATAATTAAAAGAGGTTTAATAAATCCACAAAAGTTTTGGTTTACAAATTAATTGAATTAAAAGTATAATTGTTAAATTTGACCACCTAGTATTTTAAAAGTGTAAAATACACCATATACTATATATAACATTAAAAGTCTAACATTATATATATATATATATATATATATATATATATATATATATATATATATATATGTATGAGTAAAAGTCAATCTTACCGTTAGTAGGCCTCATTCACAAAGCTGGTCTATAAGGGGTGTTTAAGGAAATTGCCTATAAAAGGGCGATTGAATGGGTATCCACTCTTACCCACCGCACTCTTGACTAGTGGAGGGTCGTTACCCGAACGGGTAGGATAGGACAAAACCTTCCATTATAAGTATAATGAAGTACAAAAGTAACTAAATGTTTTACAAATTCCCAATCTTAGTTACTTAGGCAAAAGTGAATTGATGCAATTCCATGAAATTACACTTTGTGCCCTTGCGAGGAAGTTAGTGGAACGTGTGTGGTTTACCGACACACTAAATGGTTCTAAGAAAAGGTAGCAAAGGGTGACTCAATGTTTGTCATAGTTTGGTGGAGCGTGTATGGTTTACCGGCACATCGAATAGGTGACTGTAACATGTGAGGGCACCATGTAAGTTTGTATGGTTATTCACACCCGCTTTGTGATCCTCGGCATCCCAGTCACAAACTAGAGGGGCATATCGAGATTTAAACATGTCATTGAAAAGTTCAATGAATCTCAAAGGATCTAGGAGTTTTCAAAGTATTTAAAACTTAATTAATTTTCGTTTTTCATGGTGGAAAATTAGTGAATTGTCATTCACTTACCTTCTAATGTTCTGCAATTTGGGTTACGGCATCCCTCTCCCGAGTTGTGGAATATTGTGTTGGGTCGTAGCCTTAGTATCTCATTTGGGTGATTTATTAAGGACTCAATCAATCAACTAACTTGAATTTATTTTCTCCCGTTTTGTAGATGTCAAAGTACGACAAGTATGGTCTTCCCAAATCCCGTGGAACAAGCATTCCACATGAAGATGATATTCCACGATTCGATCGAGGAACAAGATATCATGCTTCACTTCCTCCACCTCCTCCAATCATTCTCCCTAACCCACAAGATCAAAGAATTGAAAGGTTCAATGTCACTAAAGCCCTATTGGAAATGAAACATGAAGATGGTAAACCCGTGTGTGCCCACGTTCTAGGAATGAAATCACACATCGATAGGTTGATAATATTGGGTGCGTCATTCCCTGATAAGTTGGCTGTGAACTGGGTTTTGCAGTCACTCCCCGAATCATATAATGAGTTCGAAAGAAAGTATTATATGATGGATCATGACGAAAACCTCATTGACCTAACTTACATGCTCATTGCTGCTGAATCAGAAATGATTTGGCAAAGCAATGGAGCATATTTGTTGGGAAACTCAACCAACCATGCTTCTGAGGACGTTCTAGGAGAATCGACCTGCGTTTGCTACCAAGAGAAAAGGCGTTGGATACAAGTCTGCCCTAAGAGCCTGAAGAGTCCAGAAGATGGGAGAGTCAAAGAGTATGGCTGTGATTCAGGTAAAATCCACTATCTAACTCCATTAAGTTCCTATTCGTTGATTCTTAATACATGATGTGATAAGATTGGATTTGAATGTTTTGCAGGATCAGTGAAAAGAGAGGAAGCTTGATGAAGAGCAAGATAAGTCTAATCACGAAGAAATGGATCTCGATCGCATGGATTTGAAGATTAGATTTTGAGCTTAGAAAGTTATGATAGAGTTGTTAGGAATTTTTCTTTTGACTACATAGTTTTCAGTTGATTTTGCAAGGACAAATGTTTTCCGTTGCTTTTATGAATAAAATAAATTTTGATTTGACTCATTTATTTATTTATTTATTTCCTTGCAATGAAATCATTATGAAAAATTGATGTTCGCATATTTCTACAACAAATGGAAGTGATTATTAATTATGTTATTTATGGAAATGTCAAGAATTTACCAAATAGGGAGAGTTTCTCATCGCCCAAGTTTCAATTAGACAGAAACTTGGAATCATGCAACTTGGTTGCACGATGAATGAGAAATTTCATATTTGGAAATTAGACTAATTCGTTGACAAAGTGTCAAGTGAAGGACTAGGAGATCGAGCACACAAAGTTGTGTGTTGATCAAGTCCACCACAACAATAACAAAGACATTCTTCATGATTTACTAAAGGTTTAGTAAATATGATTATACTTATAAGAGTAAGTGTAATTTTGAATTGATTAAAAAAAGGTTTAAATCAATAGCAAAACGAATAAGAAGAATCAAGTAGGCAGAAAGATAAAAGTTTCTCTATTCTAAGAAGAAGGGAGAGTACCTTTTATTATGTTTTATGATAGGTCTTAATGATTAAGAACCATATATCAATTGATCCTCTAAGTGAGTCTTAGTACAATTGTATGTCTGAGAAGAGAAATCAAGAATTGAAGAAATGGTTAAATCAAGAAGTCAATCATACTTCGTTCCAAAACAAGTCTTAAAGTTAAGATTGTGACATTGAGTGACAAGTCTTAAGAAGGTTTATAACATTCATCAAATGTAGAATTTGGAAAAAAGGTTTTCTTATTCTTGCACATTTGAAATTGGAAAGTTGTGATGTCTTGGATAAGACAAAGACCAACTAGGACCAATTTATGAAGTGTTTTGTCTTGATAAAAGCTACATTAACTCTTGAATATTTGTTTGTCAATAAATGCTTGTTGACAAGAGAATCTTATATATCAAGGAGTCAGTGGGGGCCTTAATGGTCTTGAAGGGCTTCAAGAACAAATCAAGAATAAACCTTATCGATCATCACTAGCACACGAGTTGAGGTTTACAACCTATCGTGTTGACACTATCTTGTTTCTGTGCCGTTCCAATCGAGTTAATTATTCATGTGAGTTCTATGAGTTCTCATTTGAACGCATAAAAGGCAAGGACCTTGATCAATGGAAAGTATATTGATAGGAAAGGGTGAGCTGCTTAACTACTTGGAAGACATGGTGGGCAGCCGTGTTACCATAAGGCAAGAAATCAAGATTGAGAAAGTTCGGTCCATATGAGTTTGAATTTGTCATAAACTTTGGTTTTAACAAATTCACATGGATAGGAACAAATACACCATTAAAATCTAAGTGTCATAAGATTCTCTCCTTCATGAAAATGACTGTGAGGAAATGCTTTCACTAAAAGAGATTTTAAGAAGATAGTGATTGTGAAAATTGGAATCTCGGATTCGATTATGGTTACAGGTATCCCTTTCTGTGATTCGAATTGTGAGATTTGACAATTAGTCTAAATTGTTTAGACACACATATGAGCTATCTAAGGTAAAGGTGTATAACGAAGCCTTGATAAAAGATTATCAAAGCATTGGGTATTAGAAATATGAACTTAAAGAAATCCAATATAGATTGTTTTTCTAAAAGTTAAGCTGTTTCTGAATACATGTCAAAGCTAGTAGGAGCATAAATGTTATGTTTATAATAATCATCATGATAGTGGGAGCATAAATGTTATGATTGTATGATTATTAAGACAAGTATTGCAAGTTAGCAATATTAATTATAGAAAAACAAGAGTTATACCTTGCAAAGTCGTAAGGGTTGTAAAGTTGTTTTTCTATAATTAAAGGAGAGAATATTATGCTTCATTTCAAAACTAAAGGTTTAGGTTGTGGAATATTAATATTTTTAGTCAAGGATACATAGTGTGTTCTTAAATTTCGATTATGATTACGGCATTCCTCTTCATAATTCAAATTATAAGAACGTAGCACATAAAATAATATGGCAGAAGATTGATAAAGTATCAAATATTTATGTAAGACATTATGAATTGTGTCCCATACGCTTCGGGTATAGGATCGATTGCAAATGCTATAATATTTGACCATTCTAAATTTTTTTCAAATGTATAGCGCATTAAGAGGAAAAAAGGACAAGAATCGGTTTTGACTAAGATAATTAGACAACTATCAAAGGACAATCCAAAGTTCGCCGAGGATTGGTCGCTTGTGAGTAGTTGGAAGTATAGTATTGGATGGACCATATTGACATTATTATGAATAGATAAGATTCTATTGAGAATGATTTGTCATATGGTAAGTATGGAAAGGTTTCCATATTGGGAGTTGGATATTGAGAATCAATGTCTAGATAGGAAACTTTTATGCAAAAGGATGTTCAAAGGAATGTACCTTGAGTGATAGACATCACATCTAAGGAATTGTCTTGTAACAATCTCCGATAGAGGACTTTGTAATTTCATTGGCAATGGTCATTGTGACTTTTGTGCTATGACATTACGAAAGGATCATTGCATAAAATGTTAGAATCTAGCATATTCTATAAGTGGCAAGAATTTGATATTCTTTCACTTGTAGAATGGGTTAGGAGTTGTGAAATGAGTATGATTGGAAATATGTTCATTTGATATATTTCACAAAGTAAGAACCATAGGTAAACATTGTGTGCATGCTAAGAGCATAGGACAAGTGTTGTAATTCAAGTAAGAAGTTGATTACCCGGAACAACAAATAATGAGTAATCGATACGGTGATAAATAAAAGGTGTTTTATTTATACTCAAAGGTTTGAGGCCATATGGGATTAGTATTATTCTTGTGTTTCACTTTGCATGTTTTGACTTCCTGAATAATTTAATTGGTTCAGAACAGTCAAATTATTCAAACGGACCACAGTCGTTCATATGTTGGAAGTATATATAAATGCAGACTGTCATGAATTGGTGTGTGGATTGTCTTAAGTGTATTAGACATAAGCAAATGTTTGCTTTAACGTTCATGAGTGCTTATGAATATGATTTGAGCATTGGATTAAACCCACGCTCACTTGGATCACTTCATGGATTGTTATCATGAGTGATTAGTGAGATGATAACATCTTATATTCTTGAAACCGAGATGTGTGAGTTGTATCTTGCGAGTCGGTTGCACATTAATAATATGTAAACGCACCAGTAACTTGGTGTTATAAAACATATTGTTGTGTGTGATTCGGTGAGTGAGTGCAAGTGAGCATTGAGTCAAAGTTTATCCGTTCCTTTTATTCAAAGTAGGATAAAAGTGATATATGTGGGCCCCTCGATGATTTAGTGATGGCACCTAAGTGCTTGGCCAAGCCGGGACTAAATTGATGTGTTCAATTATAGTTTGTTGTCAGTCGTCATAAATCGGAAGTCGGGAAACAGTATAGAGAGAATGATTATATTTCATGTCTCATATCTATACGATATCAAGAATGGAGGAATATATGATTCCTTATCTAAAGGACACGCGTATCTGATAAGATCAGAGTTGACAGCGGCTTTGGAAAGCTACGATTGCAGATCAGGATATGAAGTCATACGCATAATAGTTATTAGACTTATCCAAGTGGGATACTGTTGGATTAGTGTCTAAGTCCATAACTATTTTGGTATGTACTTGACCCGATGGTGCATGGTCCTTTTGGGTTGCCTTCACCAAAGCAACTTGATAGGATGAATTATGGAGAGAAAGGATTAAATATGATTTATTAATATATTAAGGGAATAATATATTAAAGGAGAAATCATATTGTTTAATTAATAATTAGTCAAGAATTAATAAGAATTAAGTTTGTGGCTAAAAGACATTAATTAAACTTAAGGGACTGGAACTGTCAATTGTATGATAGTTGAATATTCAGCTAATGGACTCCATATTAAAGGAGCGGACGAATTCTATGGGGAAACCCATTAGAAATCGTCCTAGGCCTTTAAGGAAGGAGTCCATGGGTTGCTTAGGGCTTAAGCATCCAAATTAGGGTTTCCTTGTTAGTTAACCCTAATAGCCTCTCTATTTAAAGTGCCCTTAAGCCCCAAAAACGTGGTGAAGACTCCTTCTAGGCTTTGTAGACGTTTTGGGCAGCCTCCTTCTCTTCTCTTGTTCATCCTCTTGCTCTTGGTGTTTGTGAACCATTAGAGGAGTGACATTTGTGACTCTAAGATTTCTAAAGTCAATACAAGAAGGATTTGAGATTGTTATTGCTACATAACAATCAAGGTATGATCTAAACCCTAATTTATATGTTATATTGATTATCATATACTAGATCTAGGGTTTATAGTCTGGGATGAATTGCATGCACAATAGAGAAACCTAGATCCAAGAATTAGGGTTTGTATGAGCACATAGGATGTTCTTATGGCTAAAACCCATCACAAACAAGGAACAAGAATTAAGGCGGAAAACACACATCCCACTGCCTATCGGATAATATATATATATATATATATATATATATATATATATATATAAACTTGATGTATAAACCAAGGAATCCTAGAATTAGCAATAAGGGTCCTTTAGATCCTACTTGTTTGAAAGTCCTGTTTTGTAGTTTTATAATTAAATAAAACAATGTGAAGTTTGTTTATGTATTCATACACTAATCGTACTGTTAATACCAAATTGTGAGTCCTCGTAACCATGCTAATAACCTAATATGATGGATGGCCTGATACGACGATCTTCAGGCATCAGAATCGTTTATGACATTTATCACCCTAGAACTTCTGTTCCAACTGTAGCTAATAGTCAGGGCGCGGGATTATAAGTCTCGTATAGATCTATACACGAACTCACGCTCTCCCTCCAGGAGACTCTGGTTATTAAGGTCAGGACTTTCGTTGTGTAACCTCCGGATTCCCAGGTATATTATTTTGTTCATTTATTTCGGAGTTTATGGAGTGACTCGGCGAGTTGGTGCTTAGACTCGCCGAGTAGGGTCGCGGATTCTCATTCGGGTTCATGACTGGACTCGGCGAGTCCATGCTGTTTAATGAAACCCTAGTTTCCCGGGTTTGGGACCTATTTAAAGGCCCTTAGGGCCGTCATTTGCGGCTACTAAACCCCACAGAGAAACACTAAGAGATCTAGAGCGTTTGTGAGGAAGGAGAGGCCATTTTTGACCATTTTGTTGATGTGATTGCAAGAAGGAGGTGACCAAGGCAAGAGGAGGCTGAAGGAGGTGCGATTCTGGTGATTTCAGAGTTCAGAGACTTCATCTTGAGGTATTTATTCGGACCTTCTTCAAATTTGGTGTTGATTCTTAGAGTTAGGGTTTTCTAACCCCTATAGAGGATGGATATGTGGAGCAATTGGTCCCTTCTCGAGTTTATGCTTTGGATCTGGACTCCAAGAGGTCCAGAGACCTTAACCCTTGGAGCTTTATGAGTTATCTTGGGAGCCATGAACTTAGGATGTTATTTTTGGGGCTAAATCACCAAGTGAAACCATCTAGATGTTATATGAGTGTCAAGGTCTGAACTTTATGTGTTTATCATGCTTGGGAAGGTCAGATCTATGGATTAAAGGAACAGATCTGACCTCAGGAGGTCAATGGAGTTTGTGCATGGCATGAACTCGCCGAGTCCAAAGATCAGACTCGGCGAGTAGGGTTAGGGTTTCCTGTAAATCACTCAGTGAGTAGACTTGCTGAGTTGGGGGAATAACTCAGTGAGTCAGAGGGGGATTAGAGGACTGGAGTTCAAGGCGGAACTCGCCGAGTTGTTCTTGAGACTCGGCGAGTTGAGTCGGGGTGGCCCCGCGATTCATGCCAGGTGTGACTTGTCGAGCAAGGGGAGGGACTCGACGTGCCAAGCGGGACTAAAGAGTTAGTGGACACGTGTAGACTCGCCGAGTCGCCCAAGTGCACTCGACGAGTCGGTCAAAGTTTGACCGTTGACTTTTGTTGACTTTTAGAGTTTGGTCAACATTGTGGCCTTTAAGCCAAGAGAGGGGTAAAATGGTATTTTACCCTTTTGAGGGTGCTAAGAGAGGGTTGAGTATAGTTATATTTATGAGAGTATTTACTTTGTGTGATTAGGCGGAGGCTATATCGTATTTCTACTGAGTCAGAGATTTACCGAGACATCTGAGGTGAGTCTTCTCACTATACTTTACCTAGAGTGGTAACAGAGTTATGTGACAGAGTTATTGTATGTTATCTATGTGATGTGTGGCACTGCATTATTTCTATGTGATTTATGTTGTGTGTATAGCAGCGTTAGGATCAGAAGGTCCACAGAGCTAGGACCAAAGGGTCCGCATAGTTACGGCCCAAAGGCCCACAAAGTTATAGCCTCGAGTGGCTAATATGTGCTATATGTGGTATTTTTAGTATTATGTTCCAGTGTATTTGTATGCTATTTACGTGTTGAGATTTATTGTGATATGTGATATGCATGATTCAGAGTTATCAGAGTTAGGACCTTTGGGTCCATAGAGTTAGGGCCAGAGGGCCCACAGAGAGCTGGGACTGGAGGGTCCCACTGAGACACACTGACCGGAGGTTCAACAGAGATTATAGCCTCGAGTGGCTAATATGTGTTAGAGTGGTATTTTGGGGAACTCACTAAGCTTCGTGCTTACAGTGTTTTGTGTTATATGTTTCAGGTTATCATAGGATCACGGGACGACACCGACTCGATTGTACACACCAGAGGAAGCGTTTGTTTTGAGGATCCTGGTTTATTAATTGATTGAACAAAAGAGTCATGTATTGCAATTTAAACAAAAAGGAGATTTTTATGAAAAGTGTTAAAGAGATAAACGATTTTAAATGAAAATTTTGTTTTGAAAATTTCGGTGTTACACGTTGGCACTTAGATAAGTACTTGAAAACGTGTCTCACAAAACTATATTAACGGTTACATGTATAATAGAGAAAATCCTTTTTATAATGATAAACAGTTTGTATTATCCTTTTCATCGTTAAATCCTTAGTATATATGTTCCCTAAACTATACCTATATGCATGTTCTGAATGAAGTGTAAATCTTCGTAATTCAACAGTTTGTTTAACAGTAATCAAATATTTAAAAAAAAATACCCTTTTGCTCGACATGTTACAAAAGGTTTAAAGCTTTATTTAAATAAGTTTTATATTCTTATATATATATATATATATATATATATATATATATATATATATATATATATATATATATATATATATATATAAGCATATATGATTTAGATTAAAAAGGTAGTCGGACAAGTGATTCTTCCTTACATCCACAACCAGACAAGGAACAAAAGTTAAAGCGGAAACACTAGTCCTAAGCCTGTTGAATCTTAAGTTTATATATATATATATATATATATATATATATATATATATATATATATATATATATATATGAACATATATTTTGAAAAAGAAAAAGTATAAAATAATATAAGCAGTCTGAAACAGTTTAAAAATAGTTTGATTCGCTTAAAACAGTTTGAAATCATTTGGATATTAACACAAGATTTCCCTGTGTTTTACTTGTATTCTCCCCCTAAAAACATTGAAAAACGGTAAAAAACGTAGGGGGTATAAACTCACCTCGAGAGTACGTTCAAGTTTGGATACGAGTTGATGGCGATGAACCTCGGGTTAGAACCTGCGTGAGTAGTCGTGTCCTAATGATAATTATACACGATATCGTATTTAAATTAATAAGATATTAATTTAAATAATAAATTAAGTAATGGTTTAAATAATTATTGAAGTGTTATACAACACTTTAATTATGTCAGAACTACTTACAATAATCCTTAGAAATTATTTGAAAGGATTCTAGGCGTTTCCGGTGTGTGTTTGCGTGTTTCCGGTTGGAAGCTTGAAGATTTGAAGATATTGATGAATTTTCGTAGTGTTCTTGGTGGTATTGGTGAAAATAAGAAGATCTAGGCAATATCTTATTAAGATATGAAGGTTCACTTATGAGCTTTGAAAGCAAAAAGTGAAGTGTTTACGGTGTGAAATGTGAGAAATGAATTGAGTTCACGGTTGAACATATAAATATAGGAAAGTGTTTATGGTTCATAAAAGACCATGGCTTTGGGTTTTCGATCCTTAATGGTCTTGGCTACTTGATTTCGGTCTCCATGATGGTGATTTCGGTCATACATGACCGAAAACACAAAGTTCCCCGGCTTGAAGCTACCAAAAACTCATTTTGATTTGTTTCTCTACACCATAAACTACATTTGGGATTAATTCTTGGCCGAAAACTCTATGTTCTAGAATCCTAGGACCGAAAAATCTATTATGGGGGATATTTTCTGGTTTAAACTTTTAACTTTTAACTTATGTTGACATATATTAGCTTAAATCAACTTAGGTTTTAATCCATGCTTAGTTACTTGCTTATAAACATGCCCCTAAGGCTATAGAGGATTCAATGCAACAAGGATTGCAATGTGGTTTCACTTGTACTTGGTTAGGGTTTTGACTTTGCTGGGTCTAAACTTTCCCAGTTGTGACAAGATATCACTATGGATTTTATCACGAAGCTTCCCAGGAGCGTACATGGAGTAGATTCGATATGGGTCATTGTGGATCGGTTGACCAAGAGTGCTCACTTCATCCCGATCCATGAGAGTATATCGGCTGGGAAGCTGGTCGAGATCTACGTATGTGAGGTAGTGGCACGACATGGAGTGTCTGTTTCGGTGGTGTCGGACCAAGATGTTAGTTTCACTTCCACATTTTGGAAGCGGTTTCACGATGAGATGGGTACTCGTCTCCATTTCAGCACCGCTTCTTACCCTCAGACGGATGGGCAGAGCGAGAGGACGATTCAGACTCTCGAGGACATGCTAAGCGCATGTGTATTGGATTTCGGTGGCAGTTGGGATACGTATCTTCCGTTAGCAGAATTTTCGTATAACAACAGTTACCACGCCAACATAGACCGACCTCCCTTCGAGATGCTCTACAGGAGGAAGTGTAGGACCCCAATCCGTTGGGGCGAGGTTGGTCAGAGAGTCATGGGGAGTATTGAGGTAGTACTCAAGACTACTGAGAGGATCCAACAAGTCTGGATCAGGCTCCAGACTGCTCAGAGTCGGTGGAAAAGCTATGCCGACAAGCGTTGTTCAGACTTGGAGTTTTAGGTGGGCGACATGGTCCTCCTGAAGGTGTCACCTTGGAAGGGTGTCATCTGGTTTAGGAAGCGGGGCATGTTGGGCCCCAGATACATCGGTACATACAGGGTTTTGACTCGGGTGGGCTGGGTTGCTTACCATTTGGATCTTCCAACAGAGCTCAGTCAGATCCATAACACTTTTCATGTTTCCCAGTTGCAGAAGTTTTTAGTGGATGACTCTGCGATTGTTCCATTAGAGGAAATTCAGGTTGATGACAACCTGAACTACATTGAAAGACCGATAGCCATTCTTGATAGGAAGACAAAGGAGCTAAGGAACAAGAGGGTAGAGCTGGTGAAGGTGCAGTGGCAGCACCATAAGGGCTCGGAATGGACTTGGGAGCCAGAGGAGGATATGAGGGAGCATATATTAGCCAGAGTTATCAAAGACAACAGACTTTAAGGACGAAGTCTGAAACAAGTGGGGGAGAATTGTAATGTCTGGTTCCTGGTACGCATTTAAATTATAATTTATTCACTTTTATAGAGAAACTCGACGAGTTGGGAGCCCCAGACTCGTCGATAAGAGACCATAAGTGACGCAGGGTTTTAGTAACCTACTCGACGAGTAGGGCTGCCATAATGAAACCCTAATTTCAGGGTTTCGCACCCTATTTAAGCATCTTAATCCCCACATGCTGGCCTTATTTCCAGCCTCTAAGTCCCAAAACCTAAATCACGAAACCCTAATGCTTTGTGTGAGATTGTGAGTCATTTTTTTAGAGAAATCTTGTGTGTGTGAAGCTTGTGGAAGAAGGAAAAGTTTGAAGACTCAAGGAGGAGATATTAGATCCATCAACTTCATTTCATTCTCAGTATTTTCTGGTAAACAAGTCTCCAACTTGCTTAATGATTTCTTGGATCTCTTCTTTATCATTTTATTGGGTTTTTGGTCCAAGAAGCATGAACTTTTGGAAATGGACGTCCCAAGTGAGTATACCATCAGATCTGGAACCATGGAGGGCTTTCATGGCATAAAGGTGCAAACTTTATGGCCATTGAATCCCCATGCAAGCTATAGGATGTCATTTTGGCCTTTTAAGCTCCAAAAGGCCATGCATGGAGAAAAATGTGGAGGCTTTACGTGTACATGTAGTGTTTAGAGTCTAGATCTCTGTTTGTATGCTTTAGCTTGGAGTATTGACGGCTTGTGGACCAAGATCTAGGTCCTAAAGAGTTAGGTTTTGAGCTAAACCCATTAAGTAAAGGTATTAATGGGTAAAGTTGGAAACTTTACCCTTAAAAAGACATTTTTAGTGTATACGAGAAGTATGAAGCTTAGATCTAAAGAGTAGGGGCTTAATCCATTAAGACGGTCCAAACAGACTGAGGAACTCGTCGAATCCATAGAGGAACTCGACAAGTTGAGTCGATTTGTCTTGATTCTAAATATGGTAGAGCTCGACGAGTTGACTCGCTTTATCGCGACTACGAGTAACAAGGGAACCTGGCAAGTCAGGGGGATGACTCGATGAGCTGAGTCAACCTAGAATGTTGAATTTGACCAGAATGTTGACTTTGACCAGGGGTAAAATGGTCATTTTACCCTAAGAAGGATTATTGGATTTTGATTAAGTGTTATTGTGACAATGATAGTCGGGAAGTCGTTAGAGCAGCTGTTAGAGATTCCCCACCGCGAGATTTCACAGTCAGCTTTGCGAGGTGAGTTTCCTCCTAGTTGAACGAGTCTAAGGCACCAAGGTCGGCCCGTATATGTTATGTGTGCTGATTAGTAGCTAAGTGTGGGCAGGTCCCATATCTTAGCATTATTGAGTATAAATATGGATTGATAAATTTGATTATACTTGTTGTCTGTGTGATACCCATATGTGTTTTCTAGTAGCTGAGTGTGGGCAAGGCCCGTATCTCATAGATAGCTAAGTGTGGGCGAGGCCCGTATCTCATAGTTAGATGTGTGTGGGCAAGGCCCGTAACTCACAGTTAGTGGAGTATGGGCGGGGCCCGTATCTTTATCCAGTTAGTGGAGTCTAAGGCACCAACTGTCTGTTAAATATGAGACGTCCACTCTTAGCTATTTTAATCCTATCCACTTTAAGACTATGTTTGGTGGACCACAACTAGCTAATAAGATAACTTATTTGTTGAGCTTTTTTTTTGAATTGTCATGTTTAACAAGTCAAACAATAGCTTATAAGCTAGTTTTTTTAAAAAACTAATTAGACTAGTTTTAAGGAGCTTTTTTTTATATATATTTCAAATATACCATTAATTAATTATAGGTATCATTATCCTAAATGTTCTTTTTTGTCATTTTATATCTTTCAGCTAGCTTATCATCTAATTTTTACCCAACGTCATTTTTTTATCAGCTAGTTTTTTAGTCATCAACTAGTTTTTACGGTTATTAACTAACTTTTAAGCTAGTACGTCAAACATAATACAAGCCCCTCTTTACATGTATTTTATAAATTTTTTCTCAATGTGCAACTCTACATAAGACCTCACACACGACAACCCTCCCCCTTCTTTTTCCCACTTCATCTCCAAGTGCCTCGTATTCTTTCGCATGTTCAAGCCGCTTCCCTGTTATACTCCACAAGATCCCCCCTTATCTCCCATGTCCTTTTAGAACTCTCTACATATAAATAGAGTCAATGTTATTACGGGAGAATGATGATAAAGTTAGATAGGTTTGTTGTAAAATCATAAATTAGCAATTTCCTCTTTGTAACTCTATAGATTTTGCTAGTTTTTAATATTATGTCGTTTCAAAAAAATAATAATAATAATAATAATAATTATTGGTGGCGTTAAACTTGATCACTTGATCTTTTTAATGCTCAAATTATATATATATATATATATATATATTTTATATAATGACCAAATTTTAAAAACTAAATTGTAATTTGGTTGGTTCGAGTCAGATTCGAATTTTGTTTTAACTATTTGGATCTACATTTTGAAAATCAAAATCAATTTGGATTTACTAGATTGAATCAGATCGAACTGATCTATCAAAACAAATACCCTTATCAGTCAAGGCCTTACCATTATCAAGATTACACATGGAATCGCTAGAAAAACTCAAACGATTGTCCATTAACTCGCCGGAGAAAACATGGTTCGCTATAGAAAGTGACACTTATCAGAAGAATAATGCTTCCAAATATATCATTATCTCTCTCTTATATCACAGAAACTAGTATATATCTAACTAAAACAATGAGTGCCAACTATGATTTGCTGGTCTAATCTACATTTATTCTTCTCTATCCTAAATCGCAAAATTTGATTGTTGGCTCGACCAGGGTTCAGTGGCCATCTACAAATCTAGGTTTCATTTGATTATTCATGTTACAAATATGGGGTTGTTTCATGAATTTGTTGTCGAATCGGTCTTTTGGTTTCAAATATGATGAAACCCAAAATCGAGATTAAACCAAAGAGAAGAGGTAATCCAAGAACATGAAGAAGAAGTAATCGAAGAACATTCTTCACAAGGATTTTAGAAATACAAAACCGTTAAACACATCATAATCTACCGTTAAACACATCATAATCTACGTTACGATTTGACCAATCATATATGGGAAAAACAATTCCAAGACCAAATTGACAATGATGATGAGGAAGATGACGATGGTGACGAGGAGGAGGATGTGGACGACAAAGATGACGAATAGTATTTTCTATATTTTTTATGTTTTCTAATAAATTTAATGTTTTATTTGGTATGTTTTATATTTATTTTAGTAATTTAGGTTTTAAATTTTTATGTTTTTTAATTAATGAATGTAAAATATCTATTTATTTTTTAAATTATGTTTTTATATTTAATCTAATATTAAAAAAATAAAAAATATAAATATAAGTAAATGATTTTGATGTTACCACTTTGTATATCCTAAAATTGTTTTAATATTGTTATGGTTCTCGGATTTGATTTTATTTGCGATTGTTTTATTTCTCTTAAGCTTTTTAAAGGAAATAGATGGGATTGGATCCATGGTCGGTTGTTAAAAAAATCTGATTTTAAAAGAAACCCAAACCACGAGGGCGAAAATGTAACTATTTTAGAACCTAAGAACATACTTTTGGGTCTGAAATTCAAAAAGGAAACATCACATCACCATCACCATCACCATCACATCACCATGCCTCCTGTTTTTCCCGCCGGGGCAGCTCCGCCTGATATGGGCGGAGCAGCCAGCTACGCCGTGTTCATAATAAGTATTCTAGGTTCTTCGTACTCGTATGATGTGACTGCATTATCTTTCGTTGTGAATTTAGCATTGATCGTTGCCGCCATTCTGATTTTCATAGAAGTATTCTCCTTCCTTGTAGTTCCGAACGCCTACGTTAGCGAAGTGCTCGAGGTGTTCAAAGTAGGACTGATTTCTATATCCGCTTTGTTACTACTGATTGCATCGTTACTGTTTCTGATTACCAAAAACAACGGGCAAATCTCAACAATACCGATATCAATCTTCTTCAACCTCGTTCTGTTGATCATAATGTATTTGCGATTTTGCTTTATATTGGATCTACCTTCATTTTTACATCCGTATTTGATGATTTCAAGAACAGTTCCTTCTATAGAAACGTGGCTGAGAAACTGAAAGTAAAATTGATATGGAAGGCATTTTGCGCAAGAGCTCAATCGGTATGGAACGCACTTCGTGCAGGAGCACTATCGGTCTGGAACGGATTTTCTTCAACTGTCCAATTCATGTGGAGAATGCTCTGCAAAGCTGTGAATATGCTCATAAGAGTACCAAATTCTGTATGGAAGACGTTCATTCAGTTGCTACGGTTTCTATGCGATCACAAAATTGGCACTGCTGTCTTTCTTCTGCTTGCTGCACTCCTTATCCTTTCATTCATCTGGTTGATGATGCGCTGCTCTATTTCATGTCCTGCTTAACATCAATTGAAGGTAATAATTTTCTCATACTTCTGGATTTTTGTGAAATTAGGGTTCACACTTTTGTTGACAGCATACATAGTTGATATATTTTAGTATTTTGAGTTTCAATAACAAAGCAATCGGTGCATATAAATTCGAACTGCAAATTACATATTAGAAACAGTTTGATTTGATGTAATTTTTGAACAATTTGGTTACAATTTAGTATTTCAGTTGTTTAGTATGTGATTTTCCTGATATATGTGTGATTGCATGAAGTTTTGAAAAGATAACTGTGTTACTGCTTGATATTGTGAAATTGCTTGATGTTTTTCTGGCATAACCTTTGATTTTTCTGATATATATATGCTTGATAATTGTAATTTTGAAAAGATACAAGATAACTAGCCTGGTTAAAGTAGGTCAATTAATTGACAGGGTTAAACATAAACATCGAGTAAAACATCAAGGGGCATAAATGTCATTTTCTACTCTAGCATGTAGTTAAGATTAAACATCATGGCAATGGAATTTGGAAGATTTCCAGTTAAATTGTTGTATACAAGTTTGTGTATCAAAAATATGTATTAGTGTGGAGTAAATTAAAAAGAAAATAAGAAAGATATACAAAAAAAAAGTATATATAAACCGAACCAGTTTTTGGTTAATGAAGTAAACGGTTCTGGACCACGCTCATCTTTCATATTATATATTTTGATTTGATTATGTTCCCTTCTATTTGCATACTACTAATTGATGATATCTTTTATTTTTAGTATGTAGTTTCTACTCCTAATAGACTTCCAATGGTATGGCAATATAAGTTGTAATTATCAATATGATGTTTATGGTCTCCAAAAAAGAAACCTGTGCATCGTTAAAAAAATTATCTTGTATGTTATTTTCTTAAAAATATGGCATTTTTCTGTATTTAATTTCATTAAAAACAATGTATTTTATAAGTTATTTTATTTAAAATATGAGAATTTTATATTAAAATAGAATACTCCATATCAATAACGGATTATCTACAAAATAATAAATAGGGAATGAAACTCTCTAAATTTCAATTGCATGTGTTTAAATTTATGAATGAGATGATAGATTTTTGTGTTATTTCTATTTCTATTTTACACAATAACAATATTTATTTTTTGAAGTAGTTTTTGGATAATCAACAAAATGATTGGATAAATTGGCAAAAAAATATCAATCTTCTAAATATAATTTTTTTGGAAGTCATTTTTACGCTTCTTATATCTTAACATACGTCATCCCTTTTTCATTTATCTCGTAAGAGCAAAGACCCCAAAAAATGTTTATTTAAAAGAAAGTCAAATTATCAAAAGACATGATGCGTCCTTTCAAAAGAGAAATGGAAATGAAAATAATTTACTAGTAACAACAGGGATAATGATTTAAAAGGGTAAAATATATTATTGGATTTGTATATATTTGGTCATCGAATTTATTTTTTATCTATATTTACCCCTTCAACTTAGTAAATTGTATTCAACGGTTATAAAGACTAATTGTGTACGGTTTAACAAGTTGAAGGGTAAATGTGAACGAAAAAAATACTCAGTGACCAAATATGTACAAATCGAAAAATATATTACCCTTTTAAGTCATTATCCCTAAAAACGAGAGGTGTTATTATTGGCACCGTTGAGCTACAAATTTACCACATAATTTGACATCAAGTAATCATTATTATTTTATTTTGTCTTTATTTTATTTTATCTCTTTTTTAATAAGGTATCGAGATATTTATTATTTCCAAAAAAACCTTTTAACTTTTAAATTTTAGTAGATTGAAACACAAATATAACTTCAATTTTTTTTTCTCGATTGTTTTTTTTATCAAATAAATTATCAATACTAACTAGTCATAATATTTATATTTAGAAGATTTATTGAATAATATTTTTTTTTTAATTTTGTTTGGATGTATACATATGTTTTATAAAAAACAATAATTAAATATATTACATTTGTATGTTCTTATGATCTATTTTAGGCTAGATATGGTTTATGAAAGGTTTCGATGTAACATATTGATAATTTCTTATTTTATTTAAATGATAATTTGTAGTTGCAACATAACTTAAAGTTAATAATTATAAAGTGTAACTTTTATATAAACAGAAAGGGCTAAAATAAAATTATAAAACTACAATTTTTAGTCGACGACGACACGACGTATGCAACGACAATGAGTTGCTTTTTAGGAAAATAGTTTTCTTTAAGACAACTAGGGTCTTGTAGTGCTTTTATTGTTAAAATTTTTTGGTCAGTTGCAAATTCTAATAAAATCATAATTAAATTTAGTTTAATTAATCAAACCAAACACCAAACCGAAAATAAAATTTTTAACAAGTTAATATTGTTAATCATAATTAAACATAAATAAATTTAGTTTAATAAAATAATGACGAACTTTTTAGAAAATTGTTAATATTTACTTATAAATACTGAAATAGTTGTTCTATCCGATAATTACTAACAAAAACAATTTGTTTAGAATTTTTTATGAAAACTAAATAGTTATATTTTTACTATTAACGAATATATAAATAATAAAATATGTTTATTTTATATTTAAATAACTAATGATACATATATAATGAAATTTTAAAACAAATAGGATGTAATTTGAAATTATTTTAATAAATGATATGTGTATACAATAAAAAAAAAGGCTAAAATTATATAATTTAAAATTATTTATATAAAATAAAATATGGATATAATTTGAACATTTATATAAATTAAAGGGCTAAAAGAAAATGTTAAAATAAAACATGTATATAACTTGAACATTTATATAATTTAAAATATCTCTAGGGGCTGGTAAGTGATATTAAAATAAAAGGTCTGAATATAACTTGGATATCAATTCATTTATTAAAAAGAAATTAAATATTCTCATACCATATCAAATATTGACATGTGTCACTTTTAATTAGATATTTAATGAAATTAATAATCATTTAATCCACTTATCAACATTTGATATGGTAGAAGGAAATGGTAGGAGGATATAAACAAAGACACAAAAGAGACGACATTGTTCCTCGTTTTTACTACATAGGGGGTGAGACTAGTAATCCATTCAGAGAGAGGAAACCAGAGTTTTACATTGACTCACAATTATTGTCTTCTCTTTTGATTTTCTTTGAGTGTTGTTTTGCATATGGTGCTTCTATTAAGACACCCTATAGACATATTTATCAAAAGTCAACCAATAGTCATTATTTTTAATCATCTTTTTCAAAAAACAATGTAATTTTAACCAATAAAAATATCTTAAAAATTATATAGAGTGTCTAAATGGTAAAATGAGATGTCCATTTAGCCAACACTTTGCATATCCATTTTGACTTGACATAATTCAAACGCCTCATGATTTGACATAAAAAACTATTATTAATATATATATATATATATATATATATATATATATATATATATATATATATATATATATATATATATATATATATATATATATATATATATATTAAAGATGTGAAACTTAGGAATAGTAAATTGGGCATTTTTTGGCAGAAATGGTCCCTGCACTTTGCTCCTCATTCTTTACCTATTTTGACATTTTTGGTCCTTGCCCTTTAATATTTAAAGTTTGGCCACAAAACTTTAACGGTTTGACAACTTTGATCCATTTTCTAAAAATTTGCTAATTCCTACCCTTTTAATTCTTTAACCGTTTTGAAACTTCTGATCTTTGCAGTCAAAACTTTTACATTTTTTCATAAAAACATGAAAAAAACTGTCCGGGGCAAACTCCGGGCTTTTCATCCTTGCGCTTTCTATGTCTGTCATATTTATTGATTCGGAAAACTTAGGAATAGTAAAGTGGACATTTTTTTGGCAAAAATGGTCTCTGCACTTTGCTCCTCATTCTTTACCTATTTTGACATTTTTGGTCATTGCAATCAATATTTTTACACTTTTTAGGAACCTTTTAATATTTAAAGTTTGGCAACAAAACTTTAACGGTTTGACAACTTTGATCCCTTTTCTAAAAATTTGCTAATTCCTACACCTTTAATTTTTTAACCGTTTTGAAACTTCTGATCCTTGCAGTCAAAACTTTTACATTTTTTTCATAAAAAAACATAAAAAAAATGGTCCGGGACAAACTCCGGGCTTTTCATCCTTGCACTTTCTACGTCTGTCATATTTATCGATTCGGAAACAATATTGAAAGCTTCTGGCCCCAGCGTAACGGGGGTAACCTTTCTAGTTATTATTATTTTTGTTGTTTTTTCTTGTCTTTTCCCTTTTTGTTTTTCGTGTTTTGTTACATTATTATTATTATTATTATTATTATTATTATTATAGTTTTAATTAATTAAGTCACTCTGTATTTAATTACTTGTGTTTTAGAAAAAAATAATTTTTCTATATAGCTGTATTTTTATTTTTTGTTTGGAGTTCGGACTATCTATGCGTTATTTTTTCATCCAGACTATGAAATTGTTATTTTTCGTTCGTTTTATTATTGAATTATTTTTTTAATTCGGACAATCTTTCTATTATTTTTCCATTCAAATCATTTATGTGTTAATAACAATGACTTTAACTTTAGGGACCATTTATATAAATATGTGTATTGTGTTTTAGAAAATGTTTTTATATACTTATAACACATGTAGCCTGAAAAAAATAACATATAAATAGTCGGAAAAAAAAGATACAATGATAGTCTGAAAAAAAAAACAACACAGGTAGTCTGAAAAAAATAACAAACAAATAGTCAAAACGAAAAAAAATAACATAAAGATAGTCTGAAAAAAAAATAATACACAGGTAGTTTGAAAAAGAAAATAACATAGATAGCCGGAACGAAAAAATAACACATGGATTGTCTGAAAAAAAAAAAAGATAACATATAATAATACAACCGAAGAATACAACGCAATGATAGTCCAAACAGAAAAAATAACTAAAGATAGTTCGGACGAAAAAATAACATTAACATAGTCCAAACCAAAAAGAAAGTAACAAATAGATAGTCGGAATGAAAAAAATAACATATGAATGATACGAACAGATAATAACACAAAAAATAATAACAAAAATAGCAATTGACAAGAAAAAAACAAAAAAAGAAACAACAGAAAAAATCAAATAGGTGGCCAAGTAATTAGAAGGATATGCTAAGAAAAACCTTTTATTATTATTATTATTATTATTATTATTATTTTGAAACAAGGTCAAATCTATAAAATAAAAAAGGAGGAAGGAAGAGTAGAGTGTTTAAGATTACTTTTTAGTCTAAAAAGTCATTTTAAAAAAAGAACTTTTTGACATATAGTTTTTTTTTTCAAAAGGAGATTTTAAAATATGTTTTGATTAATTTTGAAGGAGAAAATGCCAAAAAACCAAAAGTCATCAAAAATCATAAATTCCTGACTTTTAAAACGACTTATTTTTATTCTTACCAGAAAATTAATCTAAAATGATTTTTAAAATTGTCAAACATCTTTTCAAAATTTTAACCATTTGAAATAGTTAAAATCCAAAAATTATTTTGAAAATCCCAAACACCTTCTAAGACTTGTTTTTGTGGGATGGGATCTTGGGCCATTATATATAATAAAATACAAAAATAGATAACAAATTTGTAAATGCCAAATAGACAAAATTGCAAAAATGGTTCAAGTGGTTATCATATTTATGTGTTTTTGATTAAAAACGAAATATTGGTGCATCATTGGTCTAAAATCAGATTTTTTTTATTGGTTTTCGTCCATATCAATTTAAAAAGACCATTATACCCCTTATTTTATTATTTATGTTTAATATTTTTAGTTAATTAAAACGAAAATAATACCCACCACCAACCCATCATCTCTCTCTCTCTCTCTCTCTCACAACTCCACCACCACCGCCCTGTTTTCTATTGTTCTTAATTCAAGAAACCAAATTTGGAAACAAAAGTTGGATTATTTTTCTGGTGGTCCATTTTTCTAAGACGTGGGTTCTAATTTTGGGTTAGATTTGAATACGATTTTCTGGATTTAAAGTTTGTTTGTTTGTTTGTTTGTTTGTTTTTTTTTTTTTTTTTTTTTTTTTTTTTTTTTTTTTTATCTGTTCATCTTATTCCTCCTTGTTTGTTCATCTTGTTCTTTTTTCAGATCACAAGAAATTGGTGTTAAATACATCATCACTATATCTCTCTATATAATTTTGGTTTGATGAAGATATGAAAATGATTTCATCCGGTGAGTTGTTTGATTATGTATGGTTGGGAAGAAAATAAAGGAGATATGTTTGTATGATAGGGCCTTGATGAAGAACACCATCCATAAGTTTTTCAATTTCTGTAACCTCAAGAAGGCATTCGGCGATGACAACAATTGTTGAATTTTTAGTGTAGGCAGTGGGAGGTGGGGCTACTGTCGTCGCCGAAGGCAAGGCCGACGCCTTGGCTTCACCTTTTCCGGCTTGTTCCAAGTCGATTTGGGGACTTCACTTTTTGGATTTAAGTTAGATCAGAAGCCCTTCACTTTCTTTAATGTCGTTCTCTACCCTAACACTGACTTTGATTTTGGATTTTGGAACCAGATTGAAAAAAAAAATTCGGATTTGATTTTATTTGAAATTTCAATTTGGGGACTTCAATTTTTGGGTTTAAGTTTGCCAGGAAGAACTGAAGCGATGAGAGGAAGCAACCATCAACAACTCCATTGATCTAGGGTAGAGGTCGGTGCATGCAAAGAAGGAAACGAGGAAGATGGAGATTTCAGACAACTACCATCTTGAATGCGTAGGAGATGGAGATGTATGTACCAAATTTTTTTCCATCAGAAGAGGGTGCTCTGACGAAGTCGTTGTTGGTGAAGCAATGGTTGTAGCAGAAGATATGTTGGTGGCGGTGTAGGTTGTGGTGGTGGTTCCAATTGGAAGATGGCGTCCAAAGATGAGAGAGAGAAGAAAAGGGGGGGGGGGGGGGGTAGGTTGGGTTTATTTTGTTTTTGTTTCTCTTTTAATTGTAAGAATAAGAAAATAAATAAATAAATAATTATAATATAATTATTTTAGGGCATATTTGTCTTTTTAGGTGAATGTAGATAAAAAACACAAGAAAATGCAAACTATAGGAACTAAAACCAATAAAAAGATCCAATTTTGAACCAATAATACACCAACATTTTGTTTTGGACCAAAAACATATAAATTTGACAACTACAAGGACCATTTTTGCAATTTTGTTTGCCAAAAGAGTTTTTCAAGTTTGACTTGACAGATTCGGTAAATAAAACATACGAAAAAAACAATTTTTCCAACGTCCCGGGAGGAGAATAAAATATACAAAATTTATTAAATAATTATCCAAGATCCAACTAAATTGAACATCTAGCTAACATAGAAAGAGACAAAACACAACCACAAGATTACGATTTTGTTTAAAATAAAGTTTAATTTAGAGTAAATTAGACAATGGAGGGCGACTCAATCAATTTGGGAGCTCTAAGCAAACAAAAAAATTAGCCCTTCAAGTAAGCAAAAAGTTTCGAACTTGAGACTTTTAGTTTTATAAACCAATGTTTTTACCACCATGCCAAGCTTCAACTTGTTTTTGTAACTATATATATATATATATATATATATATATATATATATATATATATATATATATATATATATATATATATATATATATATATATATATATATATATTACAATAAGCTTTAAAATTGAGTCTTTTAGAATTAGAAGCCCTAAGCCTTTGCTTAGTTTTGCAAAGGGTAGAACCGGCCCTAATCCTGTGGTTATAGGTGATTTGTACGTTTAGTCTCTAAAAAGATTTTTTTTTAACTCGGATTATCCCCAAAACTTTAGTTTGTTACATGTCCAATCCCTTTCTTAACTTGTCCGTCTGTTTAGCAGCTAGAAACCCCCACATTGAGGGCATTTTTGTCCCTTCACCTTTGCAAACACTTTAAAACAAATCCCTCCCCTTTCATTCTTTTTCTCGGTGATTTCTTATTTGGTTGTATTCATTGCTTGAAATATCATTGTTTCTCGGTTTTTCTCTGGTTGTATTCATCGCCTGGAATATCATCGTTTCTTAATTTTTCTCTGGTTGTGTTCATAATACCAAATGTTGAGTAATTTAAAGACATCAGTTTAATTATGACCGCTTCTATTCGATTTAAACATGGATTCATTGATCAATTAAGAGATTCAAAGGAAATCCAATCTATGATGAAGGCGATGATGTTAATTGATTCCCGTTATAATGCCTTAATTTGATGGAGAATTGCACAAGAGAATTAAATGGTGTTTGTTATTGGGAATTTCTACTATGATCGAGACAGAGAGAAATAATCCCGTTTTTTCTCTTGTGTGTTTTTTAGACATCTAGGAGGAAATCATATTTAACTCCTATTTATACTTCAGTTATTTCCATCAATAACATTAGGAAAGATGGGGTACTAATTATGTCATGTTGGCATAATGGCATAGTTACTATCACAATAAGTAAATACATCAACAATCAAATTATTATTTCAGAAATGGTCTAAAGGCCACAACTTATTAAAATATTCCAATATTTAATTGTTCAATAAATTGTTTTTGGATAGCCATGGTTGGTATGCAGGCGCTCCTTAGCTGTGAATGTGGTTGGATTTACGTAACTTGTGCTAAAGGATTTGCTTTGGCTTGTAGACTGGCCAATATTGAAAATCATTACTACATATGATCTCTTTTATTACTTTAATCTCACGATGAACCATGCAAGTTTTTGGATATGATCTTTGATTAATCATTTAAATGTGTCATGATTGGTTGTTTGATCGACCATGGAAGAGTGTAGAGTATTTAGATTTCAAGTTGCTGTTATCACAACTCATAAGAGATATCAAGAAGACCATTAAGGATGTATGTTCCAAGGCAGGTGTATTTGGACTATTCAATCGAATAAATTTATGCACTCTATGTGTTCAATCTATTGTTCAAACGAAAAAAAAAAATAGAATATCTGCTTCCAATTTATTTATTTTGTTCTTGATATCTATTATACCTAATAAATAAAAATAAAAATGATTATGTGCCAAATGACACCTTTCTAGAATATTAGGCTAAAGTTATCTATTAACATTGAAAATTAAAATGAGCTAATTGATATATTTATTAATATAAACTTTCAAATAATCATATTCTAAGTTTATAACTAATTAAATTATAGGTCCGATGAACCATAACTTTTATTTTAGTTTTAGACAAATAAAAAAGTCTATCATTTCATCATAAACTTATAATTAACAATTTGATGGTAATATATAATTATATATCTTAGACTTGGAAATACAGTTTATTCTAGAAAACTTTTAATCAAAGCCAACAAAGTATTATCAGAAAAATAATCCCGAATTAACCAAAATTTAAGATGAAAACTACAAAACACCTCTAAACGAAAATTACATTACATGCTTAACCTAAGGATTTCAGTAAAACCTATTGATTAGTATCCCAATTTTATAGAGATTTTACATATTTAAGTTACTCAATAAATGAAATCTATTTTATGATTTTATCATTTAACCATTATTATACGTATGTAATCCTTCCTAATCTTCTCTATCCTAATAAAATACTCTTTTATTTGCCACTTGTCCTCCTTCTAAACCACCAACATGTCATGTGCCATTCTTTTGGACCTTCTATTTTATGTTTTCCCGCTCATGTTTTTTTCTCTTCAATCGGGTGTTTCAACCAATCCAAAAAAATTAGGAATTTATGTTCAAAATCTTCAACAATATCTCGCCCCAAATCTTGATCCCTTGAATTTCTCTACATTTGATTTCAAAATCCCTAACTCCATTCAACTGTAAAATCCATAGATACCACCTTCTCGCCACCTGCTTCATCCTTCATTACTTCTTTAAAATCAAAGTGAATCTGAGATTAAAATTCAAAATTTGAAAACACTCTCATCCCCCCCCCCCCCTCTCTCAAGATCCGATCTGGCTTTTGATTCTTGGTTGCATCCATTGATACCGGTTAATGTTTTATTCGCAATATCAACATAGGATGATTTTTGAAAAAGAAGATGCAAGTTCGATTTCTTCTATAAATTAATGCATCTTTTGTGAAGAGAGGTGAAATCATATGGTTTGGGATTCAATGTTTTGGATCTTTTTTAAGTGTGACTAATTTGTTGATTTTTTTTATTTACGTTCACATCACAAACTGTCGTCACCTTCTCTTATTGAACCCCCTCTATTATTAACCTTTAATTTTCTACTTACAAGGGTTTGTTAATGGATCTAGTTCTACACCATGGTTGCACCATCCGACTTCGAACATGAGGTATCATTTGTGTTTTCATTATTAGGGCACTATCTTTTATGCAACTTCTAAAATGTTGTATCTTCCCACAGACCTTATGTCACACCCCAAAACCGATAACGGCGGAATACGTTTCGGGGTGGATGATGTAGCGAACAGTATCATCACAATTGCATAATAGTAGAAACAAGAAACATACAACCATAGTATTACATAGTGAGTTTAATTACAAGCGTGTTTTGTAATATTTAACAATCACCCAAAAATAAATCAAAAATAAGAGATGGGTCTTGTGAGCTCCACCTTCTCCAAAAACGCTGCGTCTGTACCTGTTTATCTTTGACCTGAAGATACAAGTTATTTTGAAAACGATTATCAGCATAAAGCTGGTGAGTTCATAAGAGTTTAGTGAGAGTTTTTGTATACAAGGCATTAGTGTTAAAAATGTATCATTACGTTCATAAGTAGTAGAAACTTAGAAAATCCCATATTTTCCAGGAAAAACATTGTAAGTGACAATCTGTGAAGAGTATGCATCCTTTATTCCTTTGAAAACAGTTTATTATATAAATACATTGGCAATCTCCAAATAATAAGTGTGATGGAATAGGTTGAGCCTGTAAATCAGAGATAGAGGTGCAAGCTTCCTTTAGTGATAGATACTTACTTACTTCGGGATGTAGTTTAGCATTTAGTGTAGTATTTTTGAGTAGTTGTAGGGTATTCCTTGTATATTACCAATAGTGAGGATAATAGAGGATCCCATGACCTTCCCGGTCATGCATAGTATAGTGAAGTAGTGGCATCCATGGGCCTGTACGGCGCGGACTGAGATTAACAGTCGGGATGTAATAGCGTCTGCCCCGTATAGATCTATACATGTAGAGTCGTCTCCTGCTGGAACACTCCGGGCGTAGTGAATAGCGAATAGAGTATCTCGTAGCGGGTTAGTGTATTATTGTTTGCTTAGTGTTTTCTCTATGGTTATAGTGTAGTAATCTTTTAGTATTGATCTTAGTGTATTCTCTTACTAGTGTATCATCTAGTAATAGTGAGTATTATAGTGTAGATAGTCATAACTTTAGCGAGTAGCAGCGGTAGTGACCCTAACCATACCTATTATGGTTATCTTAGTGGGGATGTTTCTTAGCACGCTAATGACTTTAGCATTAAGTGAAAGTAGTAATATTCGTATCCCATACTGATATACAGATTTTATATAAGTAAGAAATCAACGACAGTCGGACGGATAACTACTACCCTAAGCCCACAATCAAACAAGAACAGGAAATAAGGCGAGATATCGGTCCTAAGTCCTCCAAGTCTTATTTATATAAATATATCAGAGTGGTTACCTTTTATAAGCAAATTGATTAAATAAAAGTATTTTTCCAAAAGAACATTTGAATTCTGATTCACTGTAAAAAAAATAGTTTGTAAAGGGTAAAACCCGTTTTTACGGCATAGGGACAAATCACATGTGATTTGAGCTAAGAGTAGTGAATCACATGTGATTAATCCTTGTAACTCGGGAATCGTTTTGTAAAACTTTACATAAACATTTACAAGCAACTTGTATCTCCCCCCTAAAACATGTAAAACACTTGAAAGGTTCGTTAAAGGGGTATGAACTCACCTGAAATCGCGGAAATCGGGTGAATCGGGTAAATCGGGTAATAGTGTCGATTGAGCGTTTGGTACAAAATAACCACTTGAGCACCTTTTAGGACCCTAATGTCATATGAAATATGTATTTTACAAGAAGTTAATCATCTTGTGCTTTTCATTATAGAATTTGGACATTCTAGTGTCGTTTTCAGGGTTTCAAGGCCTAGAAAGGGTTCCCGGGAGTGGTACAAGGGCATGGATGATTTACGGGAGGGTCCATGAGTTCACTCTCTTAGAGTTTATGGCCTAAAAGCCACCCATTGGGAGTTTACGGCCGTAAGCCCCCTAGGCTTGGCCGTAAACTCAAGTGGTGTCCCAAAGTGTATGTTTAAGGCCTTATATCACTTCCTTAATTTAGTGGTGGGTGTTTTGGACCAAAAGAGAAGGATTAACATCAAAATTTGTGGCATTTTTGGGGAGTTTACGGCCAAGACTTGTTCTTGGGCCGTAAACTCCTATAATTCCTTCAAGATGAATGTTTTACTTGTACAACATTGTCCCAAATGGCTTAGAAAAATCCTAGAAGGCCCTATAGTGAGTTTGGAACAATTTGGCATACATTTTTGGGGAGTTTACGGCCCAAGAATATCCTTGGCCGTAAACTCTTCATTTGGTATCAAAATGAGGTGTTTAATGGTACAACACACTTCCAAAGGCCTTAGGTAAATTCCTTTCATGCATTAGGGTAGTTTAGGGACTTGTTTGACACAATTTCTTGGGTGTTTACGGCCCAAGCTTAAGCTAGGCCGTAAACTCCTCTTTTTGGCCTCAAATGGAGTTGTTTGATGCATTTAAGTGTTCCTTGGAGTCAAATCTAATTTACCAAACATCCTAGGAGTGTTTTTGGGGCTTAAAACATAGATTTTTGGGGTGTTTGAGGTGTTTACGGCCTAAGCACATGCTTGGGCCGTAAACTCCTTTTTAAGCATCAATCTCTTGTGTTTTAATGTCCATCCCCTTCTAGTTATAAGCCTTAATTAGTATACTAACAAACAAGAAGGAAAAACTTGGTCTTTGGCTTGGTTTTGGGGGTTTACGGCCTAAGGAGCTTCTTAGGCCGTAAACTCCTCTTTGAACCCTGATTCCTATGGTTTTTGGCCCTCAAATTCAATGAAGCATGTCTAGAATAAGATAGAGGATGAGTACTTACGTTTGGAAGTCGGAAATTAGCGAAATCGGGGTCGATTTCGAGTCTAGAGAGAGAAAGTAGAGAGAGAGTGGGTGTGTAGTAAATGAGTGTTCAAATGTTGTGCACACCCATTGCATATGTCTCGGGAATCGCACCCGATACACGGCTACCCGATGTTTAAAGTTACCTGGGTTAAAACTTTTTACCCGGGTGAAGTGGTTGAAAAGGTAATACAACTCTATTAGGTTAAACGGGGTTAACACATACGAGTTATATTTCTTATGATAATATTAAGCCATGCATAAGTTTAGATATTCGGATATTGACGATTTCAAATATTGCATAAAATAACGTATGGTGACACGTTCCGTTAGTGAAAATGGGGTTTGTAACGGAATTAGATTTGGGGTTGTCACACCTTAGCAATCACTATTGTTTGGAGTGAGAACATAGAACATAGTGGAATTGGAAGAGGAAGGATCCATCGACGGTTTTAGTCGAAGAAGAAAACATAAGATTCTTTTATGGTATGAATGGACATCCAAAAAGATTATGCTCCCAATGACCCGTGGAAGATTCACTATGGCGATCATTTAGCCATTGAAATCCCTGAAACAACCTAGGAAATCAGCATTGTCACTCTTCCTTTCCCTTTACCTCATTACAATTGATTATTGATAGTATATGTTAAATTTCTGACTGTTTTGACTTCACCTGATTTGGTTGTGGTTATAATTCTATAACAAGTAACATAAACTAGAAGTTATTTTGGTACACACCGCCATAAAATTCATAGTAACTCTTTCTATTTAGAACAGAGGAATCATATTTAAAGATCGATTGTGTCCATTGTTTCTTGTGATTATAACCCTAGAATTTTCAAATCCGAAAACCCGGCTAATGGAAGTGTGTTGTTTTGCATTTATGATGTAGATACAGTGATAAATATAATAGTACATGAATTTGAAAATGATAGCAATAGTTCAATCCATAAATTATTTATAGATGGATAGAAAAAGCCATTGATCATGAACCGTGATTCAATAATCAAACAACAACAAAGTTTGAAGAAATGGCAGCCTACTTTCATTGGTGGTTGGTTAAATGCAAGAAATTGCAGCATACTTACATTTTAGAAAAAAGATCAAGAAATGTACTTTATTTCTTACAAATTTCTATTACCAACATGTAAGTGTAAGTATGTAAATATTTATGTAACATGTCAATTTGGTACAACCATTCCATAATTTTTTATATGTTCATTAATGCCTTCATTGCTGTAGGAAGATAGTGAAAAAGACAATGAATGCAAATCAATTTGGATTTAGGGAAGAACCCTTTAAGAAAGGTTTATGAAGATGAAAACCAAATCAGAAGCTTCCAGTGTATAAGTTGTCCAACCAAAGCTATCAAACCGAAATGAAGATGAGGAACAAGGGTAGTTCGGTAAATAAACAAAAGCTACAATTAAGAAGTCGATATAATAAACAAAAGTTACAATTAAGGCTATGTTTGGCGTACTAGCCGAAAAGCTAGCTGTTAGCTGAAAAGCCAGGTGATAGCTGAAAAGCTAGCTGATAAAAATAACGTTTGGTAAAACTAGCTGAAATATATACAATTACATAAAAGGACATGTAAGAATATGTGTTTCTATAATTAATTAAGGGGTGTATTTGGAAAATTTTAAAAAAGATCCTAAAAAGCTAGTCTAAGTAGCTTTTCAAAAAGCTAGCTTATGAGCTACTTTTTGGTTTACCAAACACGATAACATAAAAAAACTCGAAAAATAAGCTAGCTTATCAGCTAGCTGTGGCACGCCAAACACAGACCAAGAAGCCAATATAAATAGTTAATTTTAATTTGCATGATTAAAGTCTTTCTTTTGTCACGTTACCAAAATGATTAAGGTTAAAGGAATGTTTTGATTTTAGCAAGACTAGGTATTTAGTATTTACACCTTGTTACATAATCTTTTGTTTATCTATTGTTTTAAATGTGTTACTAAAAAGAAACATGTATATTTAACATCCTAAATTCTAAGCATGACTCTACATATTGTAATAGAAAGTTAAATAGTTTATAATGAATATTTTGTTGATTTGTAATTTTAGTTGACAATAACTTTTTAAACATATCAGCATATATTTTTAAATCAAAACATAAATATTTGAAACAAAAAATAACATATTTTTATTTTAACGATTACAAAAGTTATGGAAAAAACATGTAACTATCTTTAAAAATAATTGCTTGCAAGCTACAAATAATATTATATTTTTTAAAGTTTTAGGGATTAATTTGTCAACCGTGTAATACACGGGTTATAACCTAGTAATATAATATAATCATTTCTAATAAATAAAAATAATTTTGTCACTTGTCATCTTCTTATGCATTATGTCAATTGTCACATGTCATTTTGTGATAATTTTAAATTAAATTATATCCATGTGTCATTTTGTAGTTTTTTCTATTTTATTAAATTTCACATAATACTTAAATGTAATAATAAATATATATCCAACTCATTCATGTAACTTTTTTTTATAATTTCTAAATTTCTAAATTGAATCAAATTATTTTAGATGTTTATTTATTTAAATTATTAGTTTAAATTTAAAAGATAAATAAACACTTGAATTTTAATAATTAAATATTTTACTTTTTCTTATATATTTAAATTTTTTAAATTGTTAGATTTTTAAGTTTGTTTATTTTTTCAATAAAGCTATGTAATACATGAGTTTCATAACTAGTTTATTTAATAAATAAAATACAGTAAGTGTTTGTTTATTCACATTTTAACGTGGCATGTATAAGTATTTGATATATTTCTTTTTTATTAATATAATTTTCAACTTTAACATTTACATACATAGTTATATAAAGGGGCCATTTGTGCAGTTTATAAAAAACAGGTTCTTTTTTGTAGTTTTTTCTAATCATAGATCATATGTCCATTTTTTTATGAAGGGACCATTTATATTGTTTCATATAATTAATATATAATTAATGACTATTTTGTTATTTTTTAATCCAAGGAAAATTTGTGTATTTATTTATTATGACATGCTACTTAGTGTTTTTATTTAACAATACAGTAATCATCAAATACAATTATTGTTAAAGTATATTATTATTTTAGTGTTACTTTAAACAATCATGTGTTTTCTTTCATACATACACAAAAATAACTCAAAATAACATCACCTTCATCAACCAACTTGATGTCTTGAAAAGTCATATTAATACCTATTCACCTTTACCTTCATAAACTCTCATATTTTCTATATTTCTTCATATTTTAGTATTAAATTTTTATTTTTTTTATTTTATCAATATAATTTAATTTTCTAACTTATAAACCTGCATAATACATGAGTCTCTAACCTAGCTGGTAAATAAAGATGATTATGTGGGTGTTGGCAATTCTCAATCACAAAGAGAAATGATGCACAAAATGGCTGAGAAATGACGTGTATACCCTTGATGTTTTGAATTACATATGAGATTGTCCGTCCTGCAAAGAGTAAATAAAGGTAATTAACTCATCCGTGTCTTATTATCAATGTTTTAAAAACCGGTTTTTTAGTTGAACTGGTATGGTGACCGGTTTCCGGTTCAATCGGTTTAACCGGTTCGACAGTCGGGTGAACCGGTTTCTATATTTTTCATGTTTTTTTTTTCTATTTTTCTACACATACATACATATATAAATTATGAATTTGATGTTTCCAAGTTTAAACATTAAAAATACACATAAAATAAGTTGTATATGAGTCCAAATACATTAAAATAACACATAACTATAAGTTTTAGTGTTTACATCAATCCATACACGTCAAGAAGAAAATAAAGTATAATACCGAAACAACATATATTTTTAGATGAATACAAACACACTAAAAAAATTTATAACATTTACCATATGTTTTTATTTAGAGAAAACTAAATATATTTGAAAAATATCACCAAAGTTTGTTATGTATATGGTTCTTTTTTCATGTATTTTTATTTGGTTCAACCGGTTTATTTTGACCGGTTCAATCGGGTTTTTCTAAAAACTGGCCGGTTCAATCCGGTTCAGAAACCAATGTAAAACCGGTGATAGTTGAACCGCTATCTCTCCCGATTCCCGGTTCGACCGGCCGGTTCAAACCGGTTTTTAAAACATTGCTTATTATTTTGTATGAACTACAATGTTTCTTATACGTTCAGATCCTCATTATCTTGAAGGAGATGTCTTATGTATTAGTCAAGGAATCATAACGATGGTAATGTCGGGAATATTTCATGGATTGTCAGGTCTTGGTGTGGAAATGAACGTAGTTCTTCCTGTTATTAAAGATGATACAACCCTCCACAGAACACAGTTCAATAAAAACAATTTATAAAGTATAATATGTTGCTCCTCTGAAAGTCGTAGGCTAATTGATTTTAGTTGTGTCTTCGTATGTAGTTTGTGTTGATCTTATGAACATTTGGTTGCGTTATTGTTTTATTCTATATTATTTTTTAGTTTTCTCTTTTGGAAACTCTTAGTCTTAGTTGTGGATTTAATTTTCGCTAAATTCAAAGTTTTGTTTAAATCTATAGCAATAGTATTTGTATTGTTAAAGAAAGTAAATGCTCATTAAACGTTGATTAGGAAGTCAATTTCTTTACTCATCTCATCCAGTCATCTGATTTGTTATTTCATCTTTTGTAATTTATTGTGTAAGGCATATGCAATGGATAGCTAAAATGAAATTGAAGTACGAAGAAATTTATAAAAACAAATCTTTGATATTTGAGTTAGAGGCCACTTGGTCATTTGGATTGTTTTCACTTATAGTAGATTCAATGACTTGGGTATAGACTTGGCAATACGACGGGTTTGGAGCGGATCAACTTTGATCCAAACCCTTTTGACAAATTTCAAATTTGATCCAAACCAGTGGCGAATTTAGAATCAAAATCAACATGGTTCCTTATATAAATGAAATTGAAAAAATATGAAAATGTATGTATTTTGGCAAAAGTAAGGTAGTTCCTTATGTTTTTTTTATATAGAATTATTGTATTAAAAAAGAAAAAATGTAGGTCCTAAGACCTACCTTGAGTATACATAGATACGCCCCTGATCCAAACCCACTTTGCAACCCGCAAAATTTTGAATAATCAAACGCATACCCTTATATGCCGAATCAACATATATCCAAACCCGCCCCGTAACCCATATGTTTTTCTGAATAATCATACACATTTTACTTAATTCTTAAAATAACATTTCTTAAATAAAAAATATCTACTATAGTTTACTACTTAAAATAACATTTCTTAAATAAAACAGATGTTGATTTAGAAAACACATTACATACTCGAAGACTTTCGATTGAAATTAAAATCACTATTGTAGCTACTTTCGATTGATTTTTGACAGTCGATGTTTGATTGTCAATTGCAGTAAATTGAATTTCTTCTAGAAATTGACTCCTCGACTCCTATGTGTGTTTTGGTCTTTGCCCTTTAGACTTTCGATTTGAATTAAAATTAAACTTTAGACAGTATAAAATATAAACATATAATTCTAAAATTAATACGGGACGAGGTATAAACGTAGTAGATCTGTGGTGATCCATACCTGTCCATTTTAATTAAAGGGTTAGCAGATACGGGTCGTTAACGGGTAAACAAAGCAAAATTATGCTCTAAATCCATATAGTTCTCAAGGGTTTGGATCGAATCATGGTCAAAACCCGCTCCATTGTCAAACCTACTTGGGTATTTGCTCAAGGGTATATGAAGATATCCTTCTTTTCATGTCGGTTAAACCAAGATGCCATTGATGGTGCAGTAGTTGGTATGTTTATTGATCCAAAAGAGGCAATCTTTTAAAAAATAATTTTCTACTCAACCCATACTACTTACTTGTATGGGTAAGTTTAGGAGTTATTTGAGGAAAAACTTTATTCATTTTGGAGGCGTTGTAGTTATTTAGACCAAGGGGTGAAACTTTTGGTCCTTAAGAGGTTCGGATGAGTCCTCAGATTTTTATATTCTTGCTGACCTCAGATGCAACATGGTTACTGCTGAAAATATAGTCTCACAATTTTAGAATGACTTTAATTGTTTACATCACATATAGACTCACAAAAATCAAACAATTTCTCCTTTATGTTCTAAAAGGTGGTATAAACATGAAAGGCAAGGGCGGACGCATGAATTAGTAGTAGGGGTTACACAATTTTTTTTTCGGTCAAACATAATATAAAATATAAAAAAAATTTCCGGTAAAACATAATATAAAACGTCTAATACAAATTTTTTTTTCTGGTTAAACATAATATAACAACGATCTATTACAATTTAAATTTGTCCTCTTCGTGAAGACATCTTTTGAAACCGCTCCATTACCTTTTCATTTTCAATTTTTGCAAGTACTTCGGTCTCGACATTAAAAAACAATGCATCGTTCAAAAAATCATCGCCAATTTTGTTATGCAAGTCGGTCTTCAAGAGCTTCATCTTTGAATTGAAAGGTATACAAACCATAATATTAACGGATTCAAATCATACACAAAGGTGACTCCAAACTCTAAAGACAATGTACGCATATCATGACTATGACCTTATAGCAGACCCAAAAAGTGTTTTTGAAATTAAACTACACAATTTCATCATATTTTTCATTTTTGAACTTAAACTACCCCCAAAAAGATATTAAGGTTAAATGCATGAGCATGGGCGTCCAATGCATTTTGAAGGCCATGTGCGAAATACAGAAGTCGGCCCCTAGATATAATTTTATTTTTATATTAGTAAAATTCATTAATACTTCGATAAATCGATAAAAATTTTAAAAACAGTCAAAATAAAAGAACAATAATATATATATATATATATATATATATATATATATATATATATATATATATATATATATATATATATATATATATATATATATTAGTAAATTTCAATTAGCCCCCTCCCAATCGATGCATCCCGCTCAAAATACCAAAGTGAATTTCCTTAAACCCTCTCCTGCTTCGTTTTTAATAGTTATGCATTGACGTTTGAAGGAATATTCTCTCTTAAACCCTAATCCTCTTCCCTCTCCACCAATGGTTCGTTGCAAGAAATGGGTGTTCGAAACGCTACATCCGGGTAATTAGCCTTTGATTTCGGATTTGAACTAAGCTACAATCGATTTAGGTGTAATGTCTTTTCTGTAATTGGTTTTGGAGTCGCGATTGGCATTTTGAAAGGAACTTCTGCCCCGCCGATTGCTTTCACTTCACATTCCTCGAATGGTTGTCGTCTTCGTCATAGCCTGGTAAGTCTGACTTCTCTAAAAATCAATTTAACATTGGAGTCACGATTGACATTCAGTTATGGGTTTTTGGTATGAGTTGGATTTAATTTTTCCCTGCATACATTAGGAAAATGAAAGATGGGTTTTAATGGCCTTTTGAATAAAGATTTGATTGAAACCAAGAAGGATAAAGCAATTTTCCATAAAGTCAATAAGGATCTTCTAATCGTAAGTTTTCATAAACATTGCTCAGTTTGTACAACTGCTCATTTTTGGTCGATTTCATATATATGCCGCCATCTTTGTTACTTCTTGATGGAATCCTTAATTTTGTATCGCATAATTGTTTCTTTTGTACCAAATCATGTAGACTTGGTTGCACTTTTCCATCTCCATATGCACTTTTCTTCCGTTGAACTTATCAGTTTTGTATTTTGTGCATACAACGTGTTTGATTAAATGCTTGAACCAAATATATTAGTTTAATTGGTATGTTACTATGTTATTATCTTCTGTTCTTTATGTGTAGTATGAATGAAGGTGAGGACATTCTATAACAAGCACAATGTTTCATGGATAAGCAAGGTATGCTAGATTCTCTTTTACATATAGATATGAATTGATATGATAATAATAGGTGGGTCCTAATTCATTCCTGATGTTTTTTCCAAGTAAAGTTCATTTTCGTTCGGGTTTCTCCTCAATTTTTGATATTGGATGAAAGCATTATAGATAAACACAAATATTAATGAAGAGAAATTTAGATAATTCAAAACAATTTACTAGACATTCGTTTGGTCCTTACCATTAGTAGTGGCTATCTCATTTGCACGGGTAGTAAGCATCATCTTTAAGCTCCTTTTTAGACTTTCAAGCCATTATCTACCAAACAAGTCATTTTTTTAAATTTTAAATTATGAAAAAATTGGTTGATTTTGTAGGACTTACTTTTGGCAACATCCTTTCCATGTATAAAGGTGATGATTATAAGTCTCATGCTGCTGGGAAAGAGTATATAAATGTATGATTACATTCTTTACTCTTGTAAAGTTTTAGACTTTTTATCCATTAAATGTATTGTGATCATAAAAGTGTTACTTTCCAAGTGAAGTATGCCATTTTTGGTTGAGATACAAAATGCATGTTATGTCCGTTCTGAGGTATCTATAAAAGAAATGAAAAACAAGACAAAAAGTCAGGACAGTAACCTGGTGAGTTAGGCTTAAATTGTAATTTATATAGGCTGCATTTGTTATAATGGAAAAGCTTTTTAGGGTTGATTTTGGTGAGATGAGGGGCATTTATGTCTTTTGTGCAAACGATAGATCAAGAGTGAGTCCATATCCTACCTTTCGGGATGGAACAAAAAGTTCCTCTCCTCAATCCCACTATCATATTTATGATAATGATAAGTTTATTTGCTTTGTATTTTACATTTTTGCATGATCAGATGGAAAATCCCGGAGATTGAAAGGCTAGGCATGAGATATGGGTTATTACAACTACCTTCACTGTGAGAAGGTAAGATGATACTTTATTACTCCTATTTGAGTGGGTCAAAAAAATATAAATAAAAAACATCAAATAAATCCATATAAAATCATATTTAATGTAGTAATTGATGGGTTTTGGCCATAAGAACATCATATGTGCTCATACAAACCCTAATGCTTGGATCTAGGTTTCTCTATTATACATGCAATTCATCCAAGACTATAAACCCTAGATCTAATATATGATAATCAATATAACATATGAATTAGGGTTTAGATCATACCTTGATTGTTATGTAGCATTAACAATCTCAAATCCTTCTTGTATTGACTTTAGAAAGCTTAGAGTCACAAATGTCACTCCTCTAATGGTTCACAAACACCAAGAGCAAAAGGATAAAGAGGAGAAGAGAAGGAGGTTGCCCAAAACGTGTGGAAACCCTAACCAATTAGTTCACCACGTTTTTGGGGCTTAAGGGTTCCTTAAATAGTGAGGTATTAGGGTTATCTAACAAGGAAACCCTAATTTGGATGCTTAAGCCCTAAGCAACCCATGAACCCCTTTCTTAAAGGCCTTTGGACGATTTCTAATGGGTTTCCCCATAGAATTCGTCCACCCCTTTAATATGGAGTCCATTAGCTCAATATTTAACTATCACACAATTGACAGTTCTAGTCCCTTAAGTTTAATTAATGTCTTTTAGCCACAAACTTAATTCTTATTAATTCTTGACTAATATTAATTAAACAATATGATTTCTCCTTTAATATATTATTCTCATAATATATTAATAAATCATATTTAATCCTTTCTCTCCATAATTCATCCTATCAAGTTGCTTTGGTGAAGGCAACCCAAAAGGACCATGCACCATCGGGTCAAGTACATACCAAAATAGTTATGGACTTAGACACTAATCCAACAGCCTCCCACTTGGATAAGTCTAATAACTATTTCGCGTATGACTTCAGATCCTGATCTGCAATCGTAGCTTTCCAAAGCCGCTGTCAACTCTGATCTTATCAGATACGCGTGTCCTTTAGATAAGGGATCATATATTCCTCCATTCTAGATATCGTATAGACTGAGACATGGATCTAAATCATTCTCTCTGTCTAAGTGTTGTTTCCCGAATTCAGATTTATGACGACTGACAACAGACTACAATTAAACACATCAATTTAGTCTCGGCTTGGCCAAGCGCTTAGGTGCCATCACTAAATCATTGAGGGGCCCACAGATATCGCTTTTATCCTACTTTGGATAAAAGGAACGGATAAACTCTGACTCAATGCTCGCTTGCACTCACTCACCAAATCACACACAACAATATGTTTTATAACACCAAGTTACTGGTGCGTTTACATATTATCAATGTGCAACCGGCTCATAAGATACAACTCACACATCTCGGTTTCAAGAATATAAGATGTTATCGTCTCACCAATCACTCGTGATAAAAATCCATGAAGTGATCCAAGTGAACGTGGGTTTAATCCAATGCTCAAATCATATTTATAAGCACTCATGAACGTTGCAGCAAACAATTGCTTATGTCTAATACACTTTAGACAATACACACACCAATTCACGACAGTCTTCATTCATATCTACTTCCAACATATGAACGACTATGGTCCGTTTGAATAATTTGACTGTTTTTAACCAATTAAATTATTCAGGAAGTCAAAACATGCAAAGTGAAACACAAGGATAATACTAATCCCATATGGCCTCAAACCTTTGAGTATAAATAAAACACCTTTTATTTATCACCATATCGATTACTCATTATTTGTTGTTTCGGGTAATCAACTTCTTACTTGAATTATTACAATACTTGTCCCATGCTCTTATCATGCACACAATGTTTACCTACGGTTCTTACTTTGTGAAATAGATCAAATGAACACATTTCCTATCATACTCATTTCACAACTCCTAATCGTTTTCACAAGTGAAAGAATATCAAATTCTTGCCACTTATAGAATATGCTAGATTCTAACATTTTATGCAATGATCCTTTCGTAATATCACTGCACTAAAGTCACAAGGACTATTGCCAATGAAATTACAAAGTCCTCTATTGGAGATTGTTACAAGTCAATTCCGTAGATGTGATGTCTCTCACTCAAAGTACATTCCTTTGAACATCCTTTTGCATAAAAGGTTCTAATCTAGACATTGATTCTCAATATCCAACTCCCAATATGGAAACATTTCCATATTTTCCATATGACAACTCATTATTAATAGAATCTTATCTATTCATAATAATGTCGATATGCTCCATCCAATACTATACTTCCAACTACTCACAAGTGACCAATCCTCGGCGAACTTTGGATTGTCCTTTGATAGTTGTTTAATTATCTTAGTCAAAACCGATTCTTGTCCTTTTCCCTCTAAATGCGCTAGACATTTGGAAAATTTTAGAATGGTCAAATTTTATAGCATTTGCAATCGATCCTACACCCGAAGCGTGTGGGACACGATGCATAATGTCTTACATAAAGATTTGATACTTTATCAATCTTTTGCCATAATATTTTACGTGTCACATTCTCACAATCTGATTTATGAATAGGGATTCCATAATCATAATCGAAATTTGAGAACGTACTATGTATCCTTGACTAAATTTATTAACATTCCACAACCTAAGCCTTTAGATTTGAAATGAAGCATAATATTCTCTCCCTTAATTATAGCAAAACAACTATTAAATCCTTACGACTTTGTAAAGTATAACTCTTGTTTTCTATAATTAACATTGCTAACTTGCAATACTTGCCTTAATAATCATACAATCATAACATTTATGCTCCCACTATCACAATGATTATTATAACCATGACACTTATGCTCCCACTAGCTTTAACACGTATTCAGAAACAACTTAACTTTCAGAAAAACAATGCCTATAGAATTTCTTTAAGTTCATATTTCTAATACCCAATGCTTTGATAATCTTTTATCAAGGCTTTATAAACCTATACACCTTTGCCTTAGATAGTTCATGTGTGTGTCTTAAACAATTCAGACAAATTGCCAAATCTCACAATTCGAATCATGGAAAGGGATACCGTAACCATAATCAAATTTGAGAGTACAATTTTACAATCGATATCTTCTTAAAATCTCTCTTAGTGAAAGCATTTTCTCACAGTTATTTTCATGAAGGAGGGAATCTTATGACACTTAGATTTTAATGGTGTATGTGTTCCTATCCATGTGAATTTGTCAAAAACAAAGTTTACGACAAATTCAAACTCATATGGACCGAACTTTCTTAATCTTGATTTCTTGCCTTATGGTAACACGGCTGCCCACCATGTCTTCCAAGTAGTTAAGCAGCTCACCCTTTCCTATCAATGTACTTTTCATTGATCAAGGTCCTTGCCTTTTATGCATTCAAATGAGAACTCATCGAACTCATATGCATAATTAACTCGATTGGAACGACACAGAAACAAGATAACGTCAACACGATAGGTTGTAAACCTCTATTTGTGTGCTAGTGATGATCGACAAGGTTTATTCTTGATTAGTTCTTGAAACTTTTCAAGATAACTAAGACTCCCACTGACTCCTTGACATATAAGATTCCCTTGTCAATAAACATTTCTTGACAAACAAATATTCAAGAGTTAGTGTAGTTTTTATCAAGACAAAACACTTCATCAATTGGTCCTAGTTGGTTTTTGTCTTATCCAAGACATCACAACTTTCCAATTTCAAATGTGAAAGAATGAGCAAACCTTTTTCCAAATTCTACATTTGATGAATGTTATAAACCTTCTTAAGACTTGTCACTCAATGTCACAATCTTAACTTTAAGACTTGTTTTGGAACGAATTATGATTGGCTTCTTGATTTAACCATTTCTTCAATTCTCGATTCCTCTTCTTAGACATACAATTGCACTAAGACTCACTTAGAGGATCAATTGGGATATGGTTCTTAATCATTAAGACCTATCATAAAACATAATAAAAGACACTCTCCCTTCTTCTTAGAATAGAGAAACTTTTATCTTTCTACCTACTTGATTCTTCTTATTCGTTCTGCTATTGATTTAAACTCCTTTCAATCAACTAAGAATCACATCCATTCGTTGTAGAAATATGCAAACATCAATTTTTCATAACGATTTCATTGCAAGGAAATAAATAAATAAATGAGTCAAATAAAAATTTATTTTATTCATAAAAGCAGCGGAAAACATTTGTCCTTACAATGCAAAATCAACTGAAAACTATGTAATTAAATATTCCTAACTACTCTATCATAACTTTCTAAGCACAAAATCTAATCTTCGAATCCATGCGATCGAGATCCATTTCTTCGTGATTAGACTCATTTTTCTCTTTCATCAAGCTTCCTATCTTTTCACTGATCCTGTAAAATATTCAAATGCAATCTTATTACATCATGTATTAAGAATCAACGAATAGGAACTTAATGGAGTTAGATAGTGGAATTTACCTGAAGCATAGCCATACTGTTTGACTCTCCCATCTTTTGGACTCTTCAGGCTTTTAGGGCAGACTTGTATCCAACGCCCTTTCTCTTGGCAGCAAACGCAGGTCGGTTCTCCTAGAACGTCCTGGGAAGCATGGTTGGTTGACTTTCCCAACAAATACGCTTCATTGCTTTGCCAAATCATTTCTGATTCAGCAGCAATGAGCATGTAAGTTAGGTCAATGAGGTTTTCGTCATGATCCATCATATAATACTTTCTCTTGAACTCATTATATGATTCGGGAAGTGACTGCAGAACCCAGTTCACAGCCAACTTATCCGGGAATGACGCACCCAACATTATCAACCTATCGATGTGTGATTTCATTCCTAGAACGTGGGCACACACGGGTTTACCATCTTCATGTTTCATTTCTAATAGGGCTTTAGTGACATTAAACCTTTCAATTCTTCGATCTTGTGGGTTAGGGAGAATAACGGGAGGAGGAGGAGGAAGTGAAGCATGATCTCTTGTTCCTCGATCGAATCGTGGAATATCATCTTCATGTGGAATGCTTGTTCCACGGGATTTGAGAAGAGCATAGTTGTCGTACTTTGACATCTACAAAACGGGAGAAAACAAATTCAAGTTAGTTGATCGATTGAGTCCTTAATAAATCACCCAAATGAGATATTAAGGCTAGGAGCCAACACAATATTCCACAACTCGGGAGAGGGATGCCGTAACCCAAATTGCAGAACATTTGAAGGTAAGTGAATGACGATTCACTAATTTTCCACCATGAAAAACGAAAAAGAAATTTAAGTTTTAAATCTATGAAAAACTCCTAGATCCTTTGAGATTAATTGAACATTTCAACGGCATGTTTAAATCTCGATATGCCCCTCTAGTTTGTGACTGGGATGCCGAGGATCACAAAGCGGGTGTGAATAAGCATGCAAATCTACATGGTGCCCTCAAATGTTACAGTCACCTATTTGATGTGCCGGTAAACCACACACGCTCCACCGAACTATGACAAACATTGAGTCACCCTTTGCTACCTTTGCTTAGAACCATTTAGTGTGCCGGTTAACCACACACGCTCCACTAACGTCTTCGCAAGAGCACAAAATGTAATTTCATGGAATTGCATCAATTCACTTTTGCCTAAAGTAACTAAGATTGGGAATTTTATGAAAGCATTTAGTTACTTTTATACTTCATTATACTTATAATGGAAGGTTTCTGTCCTATCTTACCCGTTCGGCTAACGACCCTCCACTAGTCAAGAGTGCGGTGGGTAAGAGTGGATACCCATTCAATCGCCATTTTATAGGCAATTTCCTTAAACACCCCTTATAGACCAGCTTCGTGAATGAGGCCTACTAACGGTAAGACTGACTTTTACTTATACATATATATAATGTTAGACTTTTAATGCTATATATATAGTATAGGGTGTATTTTACACTTTTAAAATACTAGGTGGTCTAATTTAATAATTATACTTTTAATTTAATTAATTTGTAAGCCAAAACTTTTATGGATTTATTAAACCTCTTTTAATTATACACCTTAATTAATTAATAAAACCATAAGGGTGTGGTTTGAACTTTTCAAAACAATACTAGGGTTTTTAGAATTTAACATTCCTTAATTAAACTTTTAATCAACTTTTAAATTCCAAAACTTGAGGGCAAGTTTTGAAACCTTTCAAAACATTAGGGTTTAGAATTTAAATATTTCAAAATCAAACTTTTCAATCAAAATTTAAATTCCAAAACTTGAGGGCAAGTTTTGAAACCTTTTTCAAAACATTAGGGTTTCAACTATTTAAATTTCAAAACAAAACTTTTGAGTTCTAATTTAAACTATAAAACCTAAAGGGATTAATTTGAAACTTTTCCAAACTTTGTCAAGAATATTCTAGATCACATAACTCAAATAAGGCAATTAACTATAATTGGTGGTTATCTAATTAGATCTAGTTCAAATTCTTGCAAGATAATGATCAAATAATTTCCATAACTTAACATTTATCAAATAAGGTAACAATTATCTAATTAGATGACCAAAATCTTTTATTTTGACAAGGATAATCATAAGGAATCAATAAAATTCGAATTTTATTAATTTTAAACAATTATGACAATTATCCTAAGTCAAAATAGGCAAAAAAAATCCCGAAACAGCCTCCTTCTGACGCTCGAACTCGCCGAGTTCCTCTATGGACTTTCCGAGTTGGAGCTACTCGCCGAGTCCACATTGGAACTCGCCGAGTTCATCAGACAGGGGGCCAAAAAATCGATTTTTGAAGCTTGAACAAATAACCATGGCATCAATACAATAGAAACCAATCAAGGCTCTGATACCACTGATGGGTTTTGGCCATAAGAACATCCTATGTGCTCATACAAACCCTAATGCTTGGATCTAGGTTTCTCTATTGTACATGCAATTCATCCAAGACTATAAACCCTAGATCTAATATATGATAATCAATATAACATATGAATTAGGGTTTAGATCATACCTTGATTGTTATGTAGCAATAACAATCTCAAATCCTTCTTGTATTGACTTTAGAAAGCTTAGAGTCACAAATTTCACTCCTCTAATGGTTCACAAACACCAAGAGCAAAAGGATGAAGAGGAGAAGAGAAGGAGGCTGCCCAAAACGTGTGGAAACCCTAACCAATTAGTTCACCACGTTTTTGGGGCTTAAGGGTTCCTTAAATAGTGAGGCTATTAGGGTTATCTAACAAGGAAACCCTAATTTAGATGCTTAGGCCCTAAGCAACTCATGAACCCCTTTCTTAAAGGCCTTTGGACGATTTCTAATGGGTTTCCCCATAGAATTCGTCCACCCCTTTAATATGGAGTCCATTAGCTCAATATTTAACTATCACACAATTGACAGTTCTAGTCCCTTAAGTTTAATTAATGTCTTTTAGCCACAAACTTAATTCTTATTAATTCTTGACTAATATTAATTAAACAATATGCTTTCTCCTTTAATATATTATTCTCATAATATATTAATAAATCATATTTAATCCTTTCTCTCCATAATTCATCATATCAAGTTGCTTTGGTAAAGGCAACCCAAAAGGACCATGCACCATCGGGTCAAGTACATACTAAAATAGTTATGGACTTAGACACTAATCCAACAGTAATAAATATTCTAAAATAAACAAACCATTTAAGAATGGAAAATATATTTTTTTATTAAAATGTGAATTTTGGTAGAAAATTAACTATTTTTTTGGGCAAAAAATTTCAAATTGTGAGTATGTTGCTCTTTTTTTGCAGTTTTTACCAAAAAATCTAAAATTTTAGCATTTTTTGACCCAATGGAATTATTGTTGATCAAGTTTCACTATGGTTGGTAGCGTTGGTCCTTCCTTCCATGAGTGGTGTGTAACAACTTCAAAAATAGATACTAACGATTCATTCTTGGTGGTTTGTTGGTAATTTGGATAAAAATACAGAGCAACACCTTGGGCTTCGAGTTAAATGAATGGATCTCGTTAATTTGTCCCTTTAGCTTTGTAGCCTTCTTTACATTTGATTTTGTAAAAGTTTCCAGTATTTTAGCTCCATTTCAAAGCTCTACACACTTGAAGCTCTATGATTGTGTAACTTTTATTTACGAATTAGTCATACTAAATATTCAGTTGTTTGAGTTTTGCATCTACTATAAAAGCAAATGTTGTTTTTTTCCCACTTAGAGCATCTGGTTTTATTAAGTAAAATATGTTAGTTAATTATAGTTAGTTAATTGTTATCTTGAGTTAGTTACTTGTTAGTTAGATCATATGTCTCTCACGTGATGGTTGTTAGTCGGTTATATCAGTTAGAGGCTTCTGTATATATTTTGTACAGCTCCATTGTTAGTAGTTAACGAATTCAATACAAAAATAAAGATCAAAACATTTCTTTCATTTCTTTGTTCAATTCTTCATTTGCAAACATGGTATCAGAGCTGTTCTGATTGATTTTCAATCAATTTCTCATCATTTTTTCATACTCTGTTCTTCCTTCATGATTTTTTCTTCTTCTTCATCTTCATTCTAATCAATGGCTTCACAAACATCTCAATCAACTCCAAATTCTGTTCAAAATTCCTCATATCCACTTTACCTTCATCCATCTGATCATCCAGGCATGTTGCTTGTTTCTAAGCAATTCGATGGATCAAATTTTGGATCATGGAAGAAAGCTATCACGATTGCTTTATCATCCAAGAACAAATTGGGATTCGTGAATGGAAAAGTCATCAAACCGTCTTCTAATCATAATTCCTTTGATTCATGGCAACAATGCAATGATATGGTCATGTCGTGGATTTTGAATGTTTTATCCAGCGACATTGCTGAATCTGTATTATATTCATCCACAGCTAAAGACATTTGGAAAGATCTGGATGATAGATTCGGTCAATCAAATGGTGCAAAGCTCTATCAACTCAACAAAAAAATATCTGATTTGTCTCAAGGATCTAATGATCTTGCCACTTATTTCACTAAATTGAAGAAGAATTGGGACGAATTAAATGATTTGTCAATAGTTCCAAATTGCACCTGTAATGCTGCTCAACAGATGCAAGAATTTCAACAAAATCAGAGACTCATCAAGTTCCTTATGGGATTGAATGGAGATTACAACTCTGTTAGAATTAATATTCTTATGATGAAGCCACTCCCCACTGTTGCTCAAGCTTATGCTCTTCTCATACAAGATGAAAAACAAAGAGAGGTACAAACACCTTCTAACTTCGTATCTGAATCAGCTTCCTTGAATGTTTCTGTCAAATCTGGATTTGGAGGAAACAATAATAGAGGAAATTATGAAAATAAGAAAAACCAATACTGTTCTTTCTGCAAGAAATCTGGACATACTGCAAACAAATGTTACAGATTAGTTGGATTCCCTAAAGACTTCAAATTCACCAAGAACAGATCTGCCAATGCAAATGTTTCAGCTGCTTCTGTTTTTCAAAACAATAATGAAAATGAATTAAAGGAAGATATCTCTCCAAATTTGAGTCTAGACAAATCTCATTCTGTGAATGACTTGACCAAAGATCAATATCATCAATTATGTTCTTTGTTGAGCAGACTCAATGACAATAATGGTAGTAACAATCATCAACAGCAAATGAATCAGAATTCTAACAATCAAGCATCTGTCAATTTCGCTGGTAACACTTTCTTATCTCAACAAGATTATGGCTATCCTCATAATTGTCATTATCTTGAAACAGCCTCAATGACATGGATAATTGATTCTGGTGCAAGTGATCATATGTGTTACAACAAATCTTTGTTGTTTAATATTCAAATTAAAACTTCATTCTCCCTATCATATAACTCTTCCAAATGGACAACAAACCAAAGCATATGAAGTTGGAAGTATCAATCTGATTGATAACATTGTTTTACACAATGTTTTACATGTTCCTTTGTTCAAATTCAATCTATGATCCATAGCAAAACTTTGTAAACAATTAAAATCTTTAGTTGTTTTTCTGAAAGTTTTTGCTTCCTATTGCAGGGCCTTTCTCAGAAGAGGCCACTGGTTCTTGGTAAACATCGAGTTGGTCTATACTTCATTCATTCAAATCCAAGAACAACTAAAGGAATTGTTCTTTCTGTTACTTCAAACAATGCTTTTGATTCCTCTGTATTGTTTTCAAATTCCAGTTGTAAATCATTCTCTTGTAATACTTCTGTTTCTATATGGCATAATAGACTTGGACATCTTCCAATGTACAAGTTAAAAACTCTTGGTTTGTTGAATAAAGAGAATGATACTTTTGATAAATCTTGTGATGTTTGTTCTAAATCTAGACAACACAAACTTCCTTTAGTCATAGCATCATTCATTCCTCATCTCCTTTTGAACTCATACATATTGACACATGGGGTCCTTACAATACCAAAACTTACAATAATCAATCATATTTCTTACCAATTGTTGATGATTTCTCAAGGTCCACATGGACTCATTTGTTAAGCACAAAGAGTAATGCTTTTGGTGTTCTAAAAGGTTTTATTCAAATGGTTGAAACTCAATATGGGACAAAATTGAAGAAGATCAGATCTGATAATGCCTTTGAGTTAGGATCAACTAATGAAGCAAAACTATTTTTTCAAGAAAAAGGAATAATCCATCAAACCAGCTGCAGTTTTACACCTCAACAAAATGGGGTGGTTGAAAGAAAACACAAACATCTGTTGGAAACTTCAAGAGCCCTTTTGTTTCAATCAAAACTTCCTCAGAAATTTTGGGGAGATTGTGTTCTCACTGCTACTTATCTCATTAATCGATTTCCTTCAAAGATTCTCCATGGACAAACTCCTTTCTTTCTTCTTACTGGTAAACAACCTTCATACAATCAACTAAAGACATTTGGTTGTTTATGTTATGCTAGTACTCCCACCACAATAGAGATAAGTTCCAACCAAGATTTGTCCCTTGTATTTTCATTGGGTACCCTTTTGGAAAGAAAGCATACAAACTTTATAATCTTGATACACACAAGATTATCATATCCAGGGATGTTATTTTTCATGAAGAAATATTTCCCTATCAACTCAAGAACCAAATTTCACCACCATTATTTCCAAATGACGAAAATACCCTTAATGCTGAAGAATCACCTTCACCAAATACACAACCCCATTCTTCAATTCTAAATGATACTTATATTACCTCAAACATTCCACCTTCACAACCATTACGAAGAACAACAAGAACCATCACAACTCCATCATATTTGCAGGATTATATCTGTAACATTGCTTCATGTGAAAATTCCTTTTCTTGTTCTTCTTTTGCTACGTGTATGCACACTATCACTCAAACCATGTCACCCAAACATGTTTGTTTTATTAATCTCTCAACAGCTAGCAAAAAACTCATGTGTAACATGGATAGAATCATCGAACCTTCCACTTATGATGAAGCTGCATCTTTACCTTCATGGCAAGAGGCAATGACAAAAGAATTTGAAGCTTTAGAGGCTAATAACACTTGGAAAATTGTAGAACTTCCCAAAGGCAAGAAACCTATCAGTTGTAAATGGGTTTATAAAGTAAAATATAAAGCCAATGGGGATGTAGAAAGATGCAAAGGAAGATTGGTTGTTAAAGGGTTTACTCAAAAGGAAGGCATTGATTATACTGAAACTTTTTCTCCTGTTGTAAAAATGACAACGATTCGAGCTCTTATTGCTACAGCTGTCAAGAAATCATGGCCAATGTTTCAACTAGATGTCAACAATGCATTTCTACATGGTGACTTGGATGAAGAGATTTATATGAAGCCACCTCTAGGACTTCAATTATCCAATCCAAATCAAGTGTGCAAACTTCAAAAATCATTATACGAATTAAAACAAGCATCTCGACAGTGGTATGCAAAACTATCTTCTGCCTTGAAGGAAAGAGGTTATCAACACTCCAAAAATGATTACTCTCTTTTTCACAAAACAATGGGTTCATTTAAAACTTTTGTGGCAGTCTATGTTGATGATTTGATGATCACAGGAAACAATGAAGAGGAAATATCAAATCTAAAACAATTTCTTGATACCACTTTCAAAATTAAAGATCTTGGATCTTTAAATTTCTTTCTGGGAATAGAAGTTCTATATACTAACTTTGGAGTTATTTTAACACAGGAGAAATATGCAAAGGACATGATTAAGGAATTTGAGTGCAATTCCACTTCTATTTGTCCTTTGCCTTCTAATAGCAAACTTCTAATTGGCCAAGGAAAAACGTTAGATTCTCCAGAGTTATATCGCAAATTAGTGGGCAAACTCAATTTCTTAGTTCATACTAGACCTGATTTGGCTTTTGCTGTTCAACATTTGAGTCAATTCATGGCAGATCCCAGAGTTCCACATTATGAAGCTGCTAAACATGTTCTTCGTTATATTAACAAAGATTCCTGTCAAGGATTATTCATGAACAATTTTGATGATTTCAATTTACAAGCCTACTGTGATTCTGATTGGGCTTCATGTCCTCAATCTAGAAGAAGTGTTAGTGGTTTTGTTGTTCTTGGAAACAACCCAATTGCATAGAAGTCAAAGAAACAAATAACTGTTTCTTTATCATCCGCTGAAGCAGAATATAGAAGTATGCAAAGACTCACAGCTGAACTTGCTTGGTTAACTCGACTACTTCATGAAATTGGAGTTCCTAATGTCACTCCTGTTCCAGTTCCAGTTCGATGTGACAGTCAAGCTGCCATATATATTGCCAAAAACCCTGTATTTCACGAAAGGACTAAACATGTGGAATTAGACTGTCACTTCGTTCGAGAAAAATTACAAGATGGGCTTATATCTCTGCAACATGTTCCTACTCAAGATCAGATAGCTGATTTATTCACAAAGAACCTTCCAAGCAAGCAACATTACACTTTATTAAACAAATTGGGGGTTACTCACCCTCCAATTTGAGGGGGGGGGGGGTGTTAGTTAATTATAGTTAGTTAATTGTTAGCTTGAGTTAGTTACTTGTTAGTTAGATCACATGTCTCTCACGTGATGGTTGTTAGTCGGTTATATCAGTTAGAGGCTTCTATATATATTTTGTACAGCTCCATTGTTAGTAGTTAACGAATTCAATACATAAATAAAGATCAAAACATTTCTTTCATTTCTTTGTTCAATTCTTCATTTGCAAACAAAATATGTCATCGAAATAAAATGTTATTTTCATTGATATAAGAAAAGCGAAAAAGTAATATACTATAATATGATAGATAATATGCACGAAATTACATTTTGATGACCAAAAATAGCAACATACTTTTATTTTTAAAAGTGTTGTTATTTCTTGTATTTTATATTTCTTTGTGTGTCTGTGTTGTATGTATGCGTCTGTGATGTGTGTGTTGTGTGATGACTATATGTAATTTAGGCATAATAGACATTTTATAATTATATATTAAATGGATAGGAAAACTGTGATTTCACATGCCCTTAGGACCCATCTCTATGGGTGTTAACCTCAAGGACAAAGTGTTCTAATACTTTTAGATAAGGACCAAAAAGAGTCAGTCACAACCACTAACATACACATACTTGATATATACGACGCTATAATCACTATTTTATTTAACTCATGTAATATTGTACATTCAAAATTATTTATATATTAATTTTATTATAATTCAAAAAATTGTCTTGAAAAAACTCAAATTGTATAAAAACTAGGTGTGAGACCCATGTATTACATGGGTTTAATTAAAAAAATAAATATAAAATTTTAACAATTTGAAAAGTTTGAATTTATAAGAAAAATGGGAAAAATTTGAATTATTAAAATTAATGGGACTTTAATGTATTGAATACATTACATATATAAATTTTTTCTAATAAATACTTTACACATATATTACCTTACACATTAAATGTGGAATTTTAATTTAATAAAATGAAAAATACAATAAAATGACAAGTGGAAAATAGAAAATATAAAAATTCTAGAAAATGTCATGTGTCCAAATAAATGAGAAGAGGACACGTGACAAAAAAACATTCATTTATTATAGTAGATATCATGTGGGCTATTATTTTGTATTTATTGATACTAGATCATAAGTTTGAATTATCGAGAAGAAAACGTATATTTCTTGAAATATTAATGATTTTCATTTGAAGAGGAAACTAATGGGGTAAATGAAAATATTTTCTGAAAAGAAACAATTTCAACCCCTACTACATTTATGAACAGCCGCAAAAAAAAAACTAATTAAATTCCATTAAAAAATTAATAAACTATTAGATGCCATGTAATTTGGAAAGTGTATAGTTGTGAACTATTAACAAAAGCAACATATTAATCGCCCCCGAAACAAATGTTGTTACTATTATTATTCATGAATCTACATTAAGACAAAGAGGCATTGATGCCATGTAATTTGGAAAGTGTATTGTTGTGAACTATTATCGTTATTTAGATAAAAGGTTTTGTTTAAAATTTCAATGAAGACGACTTATATTTACGATATCTTCTGTGATGACAATAAACAACAGACAAAAAACAAATGCTATTGAATGTAGGGTTATTTTTGAGATAGCCAGTGTTCATTTATAGTTCATTGAAAAAAAATTATATGTTGTATTGTCCATAGGTAAGAGATGAATTAAAAATATTAATTTTAGACAATGACAATAAACTTAACAATATGACATCTAATGTTGTATTCAAAGAAGTGTTTGGAACTTTGTGATTCATAACAATTATTTACAATATGTTTACACATTGATTTTGAAATTTTTCTTAAAAAGTCTTAATGTTTACACATTGATATTCATCACAATTATTTAAAATATGTCAATAGTTTTTTATTGATATAGATTGAATTAGTTATTTATTTATAATTTTGTTTGTATTTATTTTAAAATTTACTTTAAAAATGTTTAATATTTACATCTTAATATTTAACTTTTTTTAATTAACCCGTGTAGTACACGGGTTTCACATCTAGTATATATATATATATATATATATATATATATATATATATATATATATATATATAGGGTAAAGTGAATATACCTAACAACCTTATATAAGCTTAGGTACTTAACCTCATCAACCTACACCATTTTGCATTAAATTTTCATTGCAATCATCCAAGGTTCTTAAAGTTCATCCCTAAAGTTGATTTACTTCAAAAAAAAATTGGAAATTCATCATTATATTTCTCCTACATCCTTTCATTTGTAGCGGTAGGATATGAAGCCCATCAAGTGGTATTCGATAGAAAGACGTGATGTAAAAGAAAGATATTGTTGAAAGTCCAAAGATTTTGGAAGTAATCAAGTTATGGGGTTGAAGTTTGAGAACCTTATGCAATTACAATGTACTTATGATACAAACCGATGTAGTATTATGGAGTTAGGTACCTAAGCTTATATAAGGTTGTTAGGTATATTCACTTTACCCATATATATAGAGAGATAGATTCATATATTCTAAGTATTTATTGGATGGATGTAAGAATTATTATGGATCAATCATTTCGAAAAAACATAAATAAATATATAATAGTAATTATAGATAGTAATTAATTATGTTAAGTAATTAAATCAAATATAAATACAAATTAATACCCGTTTATTTAAGGCAAATTTGTTAATTAAACATATTAATATACAATTTCTTTCAGAGTATCGATATAATATTTTTCTTTTTTTTCATCTCGAATCTAATTCATTGGCTGCCCATGGTCTCAGTTGTTCTTCTTAGACCAAGTGGTATACTTATAACGAACATGTTCGTGGTCTTTGTGGCCACGAACAACAATTGTGAACACCCCCATATCCTTAGTGGTGGCTAGTGGTGAGAAAATTTGTGGTCAATTATTATGGGGAGGACGAACCACCACGTCCAATGAGCTTTTTTTGTTCTGTATCTCTCTCTACCCCTCTCTACATATTAATTAATTAATATTTATATTTTTTATTTTAATAATGAAAAAATAAGAAGGACATAGTGGTAGGTATCCCAACCTTTTAGTGGTTGAATGTGGTAATAAGTTGGTACCTACCACTCTAATGGTTAGTGGTGGATATAACGGGTGGCGAGTTTTTGACCAGAAGGTGTTTTTGAAAAAAATAATTACCCAATAGGTATAGTTTTCAACATATTTACCATAAGGGGTGATTTAGCCATTTAATTAAAAACAAAACCTATCGTGCCTAAAACTCTCTTACCTAACGACATTGTAAAACATGAAGGTACTGACGGAACGCGCCTCATCTTTGGCCGCACCTCCATCTACGGCCACTGCTCCAGCTGGCCACTCCACCTCCGGCCACACCATATAGAGGCAATGCTGGTGAGTCAACCTTTAGCCACATCGATGCCGACACTCCACCTTCGGCCACAGGGTTGAATTCTGATTTTAGGTTCGATTTTTTACTTTTAGGTTCGATTTTTGAAGTTTATATATATTCTAACTTGATTAGGTTTATTGAATACGAATTTTGGAACTTTCATCTTCAATCCATCTGAATACGAGTTTCTGATTTTAACAGATTTCTGAATACGAAATTATGATCGGGTTAGTTACTTAATCTTTAACTTCGTTTTTTTGCTTGGATCATGAGAATGTGCTTTTGAATGGCCTTCTGGAGTCGAAGAACAGCCTTGTAACACTTCTTATTGCTAAACTTTGCATCGTTTTTATCCAAAATTTACATCTTTTTTTATGCTAAAATTTGGTCATGAGAATGTGCCTTCTATACAAAAAGAAAATAAAACTGGGGTTGTTTGAAATTTAGTTTGGTTCATGTATTGTTGAAACAGTTTCATGTATTCTAAGAAAATAGGTTTTTTGTTTTGGCGAGGCTGCTGATAGCAAAAGAAGAGGAAGATGGAATCACTTTGATTCAGTGGTTGTAGGGATTTGTGGTTTTTTGTTTTGGCGAGGCTGCTGATAGCAAAAGAAGAGGAAGATGGAATCACTTTGATTCAGTGGTTGTATGGATCACAGTGGTCTTTGATGCCTTCAATCACTTCTGAAATCTTTGGGGTGAAGCATATAGGAACTAACACGATTGTTGCAGCTAATCCTGTTGGATCATATATATTTTTTGTGTGAGTGATTGGAATTTCTTGAGGTTATATGACGAATGCATTATAGTATTGTATAAGAGTTTAGAGTGTTTTTATAATTGTTTATAGATTCGTATCAAGTGCGAAATATGTACAAAATGTATGAGTTTTGTGATTTATAGTAAAAAGAATGTAATAAAAAAAACATGTCATTATTTGTTCTTTGTTTCTGGAAATTGATGAAAATTAATTTCTCTAAGATCGTTTAGATTCGTAACAGATTTAGACAAACACAATAAAAGCAAAGAACACAGGACGAATCAAACAAGAGCTGAATGATTAATATGCTCCACCTTAGAAGAGCTCGATAAAGAACTTCAACTGTAGAGGTGTGCTAGGGTTACAGTACAATCAAAGGAATAATAATTAAGGAGCGTACAGAGAACGATGCATGCATGCATCATTTATACTAAACCCTAATGACATAAACACGACTGGAAAGGCCCAGAACCGTGATAACAATGGACCGAGGTAACTGTTGGATTAGTGTCTAAGGCCATAACTATAATTGGTATGTACTTGACCTGATTTGTCATGGTCCATTTGGGTTGCATGACATAAGAACAATTTGGATAGACTTTTGTAAGAAAAGGGTATTTATGATTTGTTCATATATTATAAGTTATAATATATTAATATGAAATCATATTATTTAATTAGTATTGATCAAGAATTAATTTGGAATTAATTTTGTGATCAAAAGGAGAATAATTAAATATATGAGGATTGATTGTGTAAATCATTCATTCTTATATATGTGGGCTGATCCATAGTTTTTCATGTTGGGCTAAACCCATGGATACTCCATTGAGGTTTTAACCCATGGAGCGTGAAGAATATGGAAAGACATGAGTTACATGGTGTAAACCTAATAGCCACAATATATAAGGACCCCACGGCTCAAGAAATTGGCACTAAGGTGTGTACACATGAGGGCTAGCCGATTTGAGCATAAGAACTTCTCTCTCAATTTATTCCAAGTTGTTGGTGGTGTTGTGTGAACCATGTGAGGTGTCACATTTGAGGCACTAGGCTCTTAAGCTCCATGGAATCAATCTACAACATCAAAAGTATGTCATTCTACTAGATTCTTGTAGTATAGTTGCTTCATATTATGCTAGTTAGGATGAAAGCTTGGAATATCAAATATTTGCATGTATAATAGAGAAAACATAGATCCAAGGTTTACAGGGTTGCATGTACACCATAGGAGTGTTAGAATGCTCAAAAACCTTCAGTGGTATCAGAGCCAAGGTTTGTTTTCATTTATACTTGATGCAACAGCTTAAAAAACGAAAATTCTGGCTTTCTGGGCATTGGACTCACCGAGTCCACTGATGGACTCGCCGAGTCCATGAAGAAAATCATCCTACTCGTCGAGTAGGTTCATACACTCGACGAGTAGGATCCCCTGACAGCATATTTTCGACTTTTAAGGCTGGAATTGGTCTAGAATCATTACCTTAAATTGTTTTGGACTTATAAAACTTGTTTTTGATGTGATAATGATTATGGTAAACCAATTTCAAGGTTATTATCAAAATTTCATGTTTTATATGTGTTTATGTAATTCTTGAAATTGTTGATATGATTGTTCATACACTTATGAGTTTTGGTAGATCATAGGAATTATTTTCAAAATTGTTTGTTAGTTAATTCTTGATCTAAATGTATTTTAATGGATTCCATAATTTGTCCTCAAGTTATGGATTACCAAAAGTCATTTCTTTTAAAGATTCATTAAAATGCATAGGTTACAAAATTGAAGAGTCTTTTTGTTTTATGAACTCCATAACTTGTCCTCAAGTTATGGATGTTCAAGAGTCTCTTCATTAGAGTTTTTTAAAAACTTAATTAAACTCATAATTTATAAAAATACAAAAGTTTTTGAATAGTTCAAAACTTTCCCTCAAGTTTTGGAATTTGTAAAGTTTCTCCTCATGAATACTTTAATTCCAAGTAAAACCCTTCGCATTTTAAAAGTTAAAATTCAAACCTTATACTTTATAGTATTATAAGTTTATATATATATATATATATATATATATATATATATATATATATGTGTGTGTGTGTGTGTGTGTGTATGTGTGTGTGTGTAAGAACAAAGTCAGTCTTACCGTTAGTAGGCCTCATTCACGAAGACGGTCTATAAGGGGGTATAAGGTTACTCCCTATAAAATGGCAGTTTAATGGGTGTCCACTCTCACCCACCGCTTCCTTGACTGGTGGAGGGTCGTTAGCCGAACGGGTTTGACATGACATTAATTCTCCCTTCATTAAAAGTATAGTGATAAATATAAAGTAACTAAACCTTTTATAAATTCCTAATCTTAGTTACTTTAGGAAAATGTGAATTTGGTGCTAACCCATGAAATTACACTTTGCACTTTGTTTAAGTCGTTAGTGGAGCGTGTGTGGTTAACCGACACACTAACTTGGATTTAACAAGGTAGGCAAACGGTAACTTAATGTTTATGATAGGATCGGTGGAGCGCGTGTGGTTAACTGACACATCGATTAAGTGATAAATATTATGGGTACCAAGTATATTTGCATGGTTATTCACACCTTTTTTTTATGATCCTCGGCATCCCAGTCACAAAACTTGAGAGGGCACAATCGAGATTGAAACATGCCATTGAAAAGTTCAATGAATCTCAAAAGATCCAGGAGTTTCAAATCCAGTTATAACCTAATAAATTATTTCGTTTTTCATGGTGGAAATTGGTGAATCGTCATTCGCCTACTGTCAAATATTTGATAGCTTGGATTACGGCATCCCTCTTCCAAGTTATAAAATATTGTGTTGGGTACTAGCCTTAATATTTCATATTGGGTGTTATATTAAGGACTTAAATCAACTAACTTGAATATCTCCTATATTATATGTCTGGTTCAGACAACTATGATCTTCCCAAATCTCTTGGAACAAGCTTTCCTAATGAAGATGATGTCACGTGGTTGGATCATGGAAATCATACTTCTCTTCCTCCACCTCCTCCAATTATTCTCCTTATCCCACAAGTTCTTGAATAGTTCAAGGTCACTCAAGCCCTATTGGCAAGCAAGGTCTATGTGTGCTCACATCTTGGAGATGAAGTCACATATTGACAAGCCGGGAGTGTTGGGTGTCAAAGTCTTGAGAAAGTTGGTTCTTCAATCACTTTCTAAGTTACATAGTGAGTTTCCTTTGGGACTACTACGTAACAGACTATGACATGACCCTTAATGATCTTATCTATTTGCTTGGTGATGCTGAATCAGCTATGATTTGGATGTGACAACCCGAAATTTTCATTCGGTCAAACCCTAGAAGTCAATCACTTCTTATTATAAGTTAATGTCATTATTGCTTATTTTAACAAATTTAGAGTTCGTTTGATTGTTTTAATATTATTCTTTAAACGAACGGGTGTAAGAAAGTGTCATCTCGGGTTTTGAAATTTAAAAACCGCAAACACCTCGCGTCTTAGAAGTTCCCGGCCAAACTATTTCGTTTGGGTCAAAAAATCATCCCAAATCCTTAAACTTATGCTTATCCATGAGTTTACTCCCTAAGTCTAGTTATAATGTGTTTACTCCCCGAAAGAGTAAACTCCAAAAGAGTAAACTCAAGAAAACCTCTCAAGTAGCAAACTAGAAACAATTCAAGATCTTCCAAGTTGTGAGTGTTCTATCCATTTCAAGTTGATTAAACACTTAATCTAGTGTTTGTGCATCTATTCATCCATTCATTTTTGTGTTTTGATTAGATTTTCAAAAACACCAAGAACACACACTAAGTGTTCTTGGACTTTTAGCTAAATCCAAGCTTCCTTATAGTAAGTACTTCCATCCGTGAGTCTTCTTAAGCTTGTATTACATATTAACATCAAAGAAAAGTCCCAAGAACACCAAGATCAAGGTGTTCACGGTTTTGGGAGGCTCCCAAAACCGTAAACACCATTTATGGTGCAAAGTGGTGCCTTAAGGTGCCTAGATGCTTCACCATGCCTTAGGGACTTGTCTAGCTTCATCCTTGATGACTTTATCACACAAAAAGCACCAAATACTTCCATTTTTATGTGTTTAAGGTTTGGGGATCTCCCAAAACTGAAAACACCCCAAAAAGTGCATAAAAGTCCCATAAAAGTCCAATGGTTATTCCTTATGCCTAAATCTAACCTAGATTATTGCCATGATTGAGCTAAGGACTTGAAAACCCCCAAATACCAAACTTATGAGTTTAAGGTAGTAAAATCATGAGTTTAAGGTAGTAAACTCATGAGTTTAAGGTAGTAAACCCAAAGAGAAATGACCAGGAGGTCGTAAACTCCTCAAAGGAGTGTAATGATGCCCTAATCTCTTCCAAAGGCCAAACCACCAAGTAGAAATGCTTCAAAGGACTTGAAAAACCTCAAACCAACTTATGGTCAAAAAGAGAGGAGTTTACGACCGTAAAATCTTGAGTTTACGACCGTAAACTCATTAGGTCAAAGTCATGAAAACCGTAAACTCCAAGGGAGTTTACCCTTGAACCCCAAACACTATAGCAAGGTCCTTTAGCACTTAGATGCAATCCTTATGACTTGTAGCACTTAAATAAGGTGTTTTACATGCCTTAGGATGTCTTAACTTTGTCAATTAGTGGTTTAAAGTCTAATTGGATACATCTATGTGTGATTATATGTTAACTAGGATCATTGAGTGTGAACAAGTCTTCACTTGTCACCTAGCTACCCTACATCATTCAGTACATCCAAACCACCATCTACAGGTGAGTTCATACCCCTTAATCAATGTTTCAAATGATTTTAGATGCTTTAATGGGGGGGGGGGGGAAATACAGGTAGAAAACAACATGTTATTAAATCAATCATATGTATTTATAACCGTGTTTTCATTAAGCAAATTTCACATACTACAAAATGTGATGCATGAAATGGTTTTATATCTTAAAAATACCTTGATAGCAAAAGTATTACGTTTGAAATGTTTATTAAAATGACATCAAGTCATTGTTAATTATTGTTCAAAACTCTTAGATGTCTTACAAAACCATTTTTACCTTCTTGAACAAAACTATATCTATATACTTATGTTCTTTTATATGTATTGATGTTATAGTTTTCATCCTTCATTCAGTTTCCCACACTCTTGTCTAGCAAGGGTGTATAAACCTGTTTGGACAATCAATTACCTTCCAATTAACTATTATAGGGATAGTTAGGAGATACATAACATTATTCCTATTATAAGGAATTACATCATAGTCAGTTTATTCATGAGTCTACACTATACATTACATGAGTACCTTACATGAATACATTACATGAGTACCTTACATGAATACATTACATGAGTACCTTACATGAATACATTACATGAGTACCTTTACGTAGATACATTTTCCTGTATACATTTACATGGATACTTGTACCTCGATTCATTAGGATGATTTATTAGTACCTTCTGTATAAATTGTCCTGCCTATCCCAGTTCAACGGGATATGTAGATGGGACTAACCATTACGAAGCCCAGCTGTTAGCACCAGTGGTTGATGAACATCTACGGATGCCTACGGTTATTTCTTATATTAGAATACTTTTACGGGACTAACCATTCCTCGGGCCTACTGTTCGCTACAGAGGTTGATGAACATCTACAAATGCCTACGATTAATACTTATATTAGGAAATCGATTACGGGACTAACCCTTCCTCCCACCTGCTGTAGCTACAGAGGAAAATTGAATAATCTACGGATGTTCAAAGGTTATACATTTCGCAAATCGCGATGTCGTGTTAATCCTAATACAAAAGGATAACACTTACATGATTATATTTTTCCTATTTACTTTATTTTGTGATACATTCACATAAACGATGAGTTAGACTAAGTATTGTTTGTAATAGTCAAAAAGAAGGAAAAACTATCATTATCATAGCAAAACATTCGCGTCTTGGTAGAAGACTACATTGTCATAACAAAACATTTGGGTCTTGGTAGAAGACTACATTTCATACTAGTAGGAAATATGGGATTTTCTAGGGTTTTTCATACTTATATCAACTATTTCATTTAAAGATTTACATGTCATTCATAACAGCTTTCCAAAACAAGACAATGACACTTAAATACTTATGAATTCACCAGCTTTAGGTTGATACTCGCTTTCAAAATAACTTGTATTCTCAGGTCACCGGTTAGACAGGTACGATGGCCAGGTTTTGAAAAGACGGAGCACAGACAAGACTCATCTTATTTTGAGTATTCATTTTATTGTTGTACATTATGAAAGAACACACATGTATTAAAACATTACTTTTAATGCAATGGATGATGTTGTTGCTTGTTTACTACTTCACACTGTTATGATACTTCACATGACGTCCTCCACCCCGGAACGTTTTCGTCGTTCTTGGTTTTAGGGGTGTGATAGCACTGGTAAAGCAAATTTGATTAGAAGATCAACTTCCCAAACTTCCATGGACATTGACGACGGTAACATTGGATATCTAGAAAAGCTTTCCCTTTCCCAATGGAAAGGGATCGGTCATAGTCAACTCGGTTGACCAAATGGTAAAGAGAAAGGCTAAGTCTAAGATAGTCCCATGTACCATTACCAAAGAGTCCATATGGTTCTATTGCCAAAGAAAGGGGCATTGGTTGCGAAGCTACCCTAACTACCCAAAAGATATGAGAAAAGGTCAAGTCAAAAAGTTTGACTCTACTTCAAGTAAGTCCACTATTTAACTCTGTTGAGTTCCTTATTGATGATTCTTAATACAAAATGTGACTTGGTTATATTTTGATGTTTGGCAGGATCAAGCAAAGGGAATGAAACTTAAAGAAAGAGTATGCTGAATCTGATCGTGAAGATGGATTTCAATCACATGATTCGAAGATCAGATTCTTGAACTACTACTTAGGAGTTATGATAGATTGCTAGCAAATATGTAATAGCATAGTTTTCATTTAAAGTTGCATTGTAAGGAAAAAGTTTTTCCGCATTTTATAAAGAAATAAAATTTTGTTTTAATCTATTATATCTCCTTGCAATGGCATTTATGAAAAATTGAAGTTTGTATGTTTCAAGAAATAATGGAAATATGAATTTGATTCTTTCTTTTGTGGTAGTGTCTAAATTTACCAAATAAGGAAAGATTCTCATCACCCAAGTTTTCAATTGGACCGAAACTTGGATCATGAAAGTTGTATAGTATGATGAATGAGAACTTTCAGCTTTGGAAAATTAAGACTAATTCCTTGTTCACATGTATATGTGAGTTAAGTAAAGAACTAAGGGATCGAGTATACATTCTTGTGCACTGGCCAACTCCACCACAAAAGATCGATAAGACTATTCGTCATGATTTACTAAAGTCTCTAGTAAATATGGTTATACTTACAAGTTTAAGTATAATTCTGAAGCATTGGGAAAGTTTCGATGTATGTCAGAACTAATGAGAAGAATCAAATTAGGCAGAGAGATAAAAGTTTCTCAAATCTGAAAAGATAGGAGAGTAATTTAGTATCATGTTTTGTGATCATCTTAATGATTAAGAAATCATATCGAAATTAGTCCTCTAAGGACATCTTAGTGCATTCCTATGGCTAAGAAGAGGAATCTTGAATTGTTGAAATGGTTAAATCAAGAAGATGAGTCATACTTCATTCCAAAACAATTTATAGAGTCATACTCCAAGATTGTAACTCGAGTGACATATCTTAAAGAAGGTTTATAACACTTGTCAAATGTAAGAGTAAAATTTGTTCTACTTTTGTACATTTGAAATTGGTAAGCTGTGATGTTTTGGATAAAACAAAGACCAATTAAGGCCAATTGTGTGAAGTGTTTGTCTTGATAAAGAATCTGCACTATCTCTTGAATATTTGACAAGAGAGTCTTATATGTCAAGAGGACAGTGGGAGTCTTAAAGATCTTGAAAAAGCTTCAAGATCTAATCAAGAATAAAAACTTGTAGTTTATCACTAGCACATAACTTGAGGTTTATAACCTATCGTGTTGACATATTCCTATTTTTGTGCCCATTCTAGTTGAAGTTGGCTTTGCATATAAGTTATGAGAGTTCTCAGTTGGTTGCATAACAACTTGGTAGCAATGGCAGGCCCTTGTGCTGCCGGGTGGCAAGAAGGTAAGTCTGCACAAGTTCAGTGCATATGAGTTTGGATTTGTCACTAACCTTATCTTGTGATTATGGTTTTGACAATTTCACATGGATAGGAACACATACACCATAAAATCTAATTGTCATAAGGTTTCTCTTCGATTCATGAAAATGATGGTGAGGAAACGCTTTCACTAAGTATATTTTAAGTAGATATCAATTATGATATTTGCATTCTCAAAGTCGTTAGTGGAGCGTGTGTGGTTAACCGACACACTAACATGGACTTGTGAGGAATGGAAAAGGTCTAAACAATTGAGACTATGATTACGACATCCATTTTCGTAGTTCTGAAATTGCTTAGACACACATGTGTGCTATCTAAGGAAAGGTGTATGATTTTGATAAAGTTTTATCAAAGCATCTCGTATCAGAAATCTGAACTTTGGTAAGAAAGTCAATAAAGTATTGATTTCTAGAAGTCCAACTGTTTTCTGAGTACATGTCAAAGCTAGTGGGAGCATAAGTATTATGCTAATAATCATCATGTTAGTGAGAGCATGATAATTATGATAAGTGTTGAAAGTTAGCAATGTTAATTATAGAAAACAAAAGTTTCAATTGGGAAAAGTTGTTTTGCTATAATTAAGGGAGAGGAAATTGTACTTCATTTCAAATCTAAAAGCTTATATCGTGAGATTCTAATCAAATTTAGTCAAGTATACATATGAATGTTATGTTGGAATGATTCAACATAAGGGAACATTATTTGCGTTCTAAAATTCGATTATGAATACAACATCCCTTTTCATAATTTGAATTTTGAGAACATGGCAAATAGAAATAGAAATATTATAGCAAAAGACTGGTCTAGTATCATGTCTTTATGTGAGACATCATGAATCGTGTCCCATATGCTTCGGATATAGGATCGATTGCATGTGCTATAATATTCATCTGTTCTAAATTTTTCCAAATTCCTAAAGCATTAAGAGGGAAAAAGTACTAGAACTGGATATGACTAATTTGATTGAGCAATTGTCGAGAACAATCTAAGGTTTACCAAAGATTGGTTGCTCAGGGACAGTTGGAAGTATAGTGTTAATTTTTGAAGGACCATATTGACATATTCTGAAAAGAGGCAACTCTTGTTCAGAGGCGATAGTCAAAATGGGAATATGGAGATTTCTCCATAGGTGGAAGTTATTCAATCTGTGTAAGATTAGAAAAGCTTAATGCAAGAAGGATATTCAAAGCAATGTACTTTGAATATGAAACTTCGTTTCCATGGTGTTGATCTCCATTGGAATACTATGTAATGTCTGTTGACAAGTCTTTGTGACTTTGTGCATAATCATTACAAGAGGATCAATGCATATAAGTTTAAAATCTAACAGATTTCGGTAAATGGCAGGAATTTGGAATTCTTGCATTTACGGTAAGGATTTGGGACTGTGAAATGAGAATCATTGGAATTATGTTCAATCGTTCTATTTCACAAAGTAAAGATCATAGAAAAACTTAGTGTGCATACTTGGTGTATGGCATAACTAATGTTTGGACAAACATAGTGTGCGTACTTGGTGTGTGGCATGACTAGTGTTTAGAAAAACATAGTGTACATGCTTGGAGCATGGGGCAACTATTGTTTTAATTCAAGTATTAAGTTGATAAATTTGAAACACTATACAATGAATAATGTGTAATCAATATAGTGATAAATAAAAAGGTATTCTATTTATATTCATAAGTTCTGAGACCATATTGGATTCGATTATTCTTGTGTTTCAATTTGCATGTATTGACTTCCAAAATAACTAGGTCATTCTTCCTGAATGACTAAGTTATTCAAACCATCCACGGTGGGTAATACGTTGGAAGTAGGTATTAAGGCAAGACTGTCATGAAGCTGGCTTGTAGATGTCTAAGGTATTGGACATAACAAGAGTTGCTACAACATTCATGAGTGCTCATAAGTTCTGAGTATTGGATTAAACCCGCGCTCATTTGACTCACTTCATGGATTTTATCACGAGTGATCATGATACGATAATATCTTATATTCTTCAAACCTAGAGATATGAGTTGTTGCCTATGAGTTGGTTATACATTGATTGTACGAAAACGTATTGGTAACCCGATGTTATAAAACGTGCCTTTGTGCATGATTCAACAAGTAGTAGAGCAAGCATATGAGTCGAAGTTTATCCATTCCTTTTGCCCTTGAAGGGATAAAAGCGATATCTGTGGGCCCCTCGATGATATAGTGATGACACCCCGAAGTGCTTGGCCAAGCCTGAGCTGATTTGATTTGTTCAGTTAGTCAGTCGTCATAAATCGAAAATTAGGAAACAAAAAATGGACAGAGAGAATGATTATAATCCATGTCTCAGTCCATATGATATCTAGAATGGAGGAATATATGATCCCTTATCTAATAGACGCGTCATTGATTTGTTAAGAGTTCGACAGCGTCTTTTTAGAGATACGATTGCTAGTCGGGTTTTGGAGTCATACACAATAATAGTTTTAGACTTATCCAAGTGGGAGACTATTGGATTAGTGTCTAAGCCAATAAGTATAATTGGTATGTACTTGACCCGATTTGGCATGGTCCATTTGGGTTGCATGGCATCGGAACAATTTGGATAGACTTTTGTGAGAAAAGGGTATTTATGATTTGCTAATATATTATAACTTCTAATATATTAATATGAAATCATATTATTTAATTAGTATTGATCAAGAATTAATTTGGAATTAATTTTGTGATCAAAAGGAGACTAATTAAATATATGAGGATTGATTGTGTAAATCATTCATTCTTATATATGTGGGCTTCTGATCCATAGTTCTTCATGTTGGGCTAAACCCATAGATACTCCATGGAGGTTTTAACCCATGGAGCATGAAGAATATGGAAAGACATGAGTTACATGGTGTAACCTTAATAGCCACAATATATAAGGACCCCATGGCTCAAGAAATTGGCACTAAGGTGTGTACACATGAGGGCTAGCCGATTTGAGCATAAGAACTTCTCTCTCAATTTATTCCAAGTTGTTGGTGGTGTACACATGAGGGCTAGCCGGTTCGATTTTTTACTTTTCAAATGCGATTTTTGAAGTTTATATATATTATGACTTGATTAGGTTTATTGAATACGAATTTTGGAGCTTTCATCTTCAATCCATCTGAGTATGAGTTTCTGATTATAACAGATTTCTGAATACGAAATTCTGATCGGTTTAGTTACTTTGTTTTTTTGCTTGGATCATGAGAATGTGCTTTTGAATGGCCTTCTGGAGTCGAAGAACAACCTTGTAACACTTCTTATTGCTAAAATTTGCATCATTTTTTATCCAAAATTTACATCTTTTTTATGCTAAAATTGGGTTATGAGAATGTGCCTTCTATACAAAAAGAAAATTAAACTGGGGTTGTTTGAAATTTAGTTTGGTTCATGTGTTGTTGAAACAGTTTCATGTATTCTAAGAAAATAGGTTTTTTTGTTTTAGCGAGGCTGCTGATAGCAAAAGAAGAGGAAGATGGAATCACTTTGATTCAGTGGTTGTAGGGATTTGTTATGGATCACAGTGGTCTTTGATGCCTACAATCACTTCTGAAATCTTTGGGGTGAAGCATATAGGAACTAACATGATTGTTGCAGCTAATCCTGTTGGATCATATATATTTTATGTGTGAGTGATTGGAATTTCTTGAGGTTATATGACGAATGCATTACAGTATTGTACAAGAATTTAGAGTGTTTGTATAATTGTTTATAGATCTGTATCAATTGCAAAATATGTATAAAATGTATGAGTTTTGTGATCTATAGTAAAAAGAATGTAATAAAAAAACATGTCATTATTTGTTCTTTGTTTCTAGAAATTGATGAGAATTAATTTCTCTAAGATCATTTAGATTCGTAACAGATTTAGACGAACACAATAAATGCAAAGAAAACATGACGAATCAATCAAGAGCTGAATGATTAATACACTCCACCTCAGAAGAGCACGATAAAGAACTTCAACTGTAGAGGTTTGCTAGGGTTACAATACAATCAAAGGAATAATAATTAAGGATGGTACAGAGAACGATGCATGCTTGCATCATTTATACTAAACCCTAATGACATAAACACGATTGGATAGGCCCAGAATCGTGATAACAATGGACCGAGGTAACAAGCCTAATGACTCAACTCCTAGACTCAACAATCTCCCTCTTTGCGTCAATTGAGGCGAGAGATCATATCGGTTGAGTGAGAGTAGATTTCTTCACAGTCTTGAATAGCTTCGGTATGATGGCGAGAAAAGTTTGACGGAAGTCAATATACCACCGAAGCATATCTGAAATTTTTTTATTATCAACATCACTGTTTTTACTACACCTGTGAATGATGTCAAGAATGTGCTGCAGACAAGTAGTGGAGAACATGTGTTTATCATCAAGAGTGAACAAGCACTTTTGGCCTTCGGCTCTGGTGAACATGATTGAATGATACATCGGGTCAATCCTACCCATCTGCATCTTGTTAACGTCGCTTGCCTTCCCAATTGGTTGTAGGCTTCTTCCTTAAGGCAGAGACGATCTTTTGATCCATCTTTTTAGAAAAATATGATTTAGAATGGTCATATTTATACATATAATTTAAGCCATTATATCTTAATATTATAAGCTTAAATGAAATATTTTAAGATAAAAATGATACCGAGAATGCTTTGAAATCAAAATTCGAAAAAGTTGCAAAAATTACTAACGACGAACGCGAACAACATTATATACTCGTCACGACCAAGCTTAGAAGATTGATTCAAATAAGGAAACACGACGAAACGCAACACGACACATATCCTACGCTGCGCGAAAATGATTATTTCTAGTAACTCTAAATGAATATTCTCATCTATTCAAAATAGAGTGCCAACATGGGGACACGACAAGTTACAATTTATTTTTGAGACCATAACCATTATGAAGCTGAAGAACACGATTAGAGCAATTGTTTAAAGATAAAAGCGTGAAATTACTATTTTAATCGTTTTGTTTGCATTATGCATACCCTTATGATTTTGTTTATTGTTCTAGCTAAGATTATGGGTTAATACCCTCTTACTTTTGCTTAGATGTAGGTGAACACTAGATTCTTTGGTTTAATTTAAAAAATTGGATTTATTAGGTTATTATTTATTATGTTTGTTTGATAGTAACTCTGTATGTGTTTGAGTGTTAATTATTATTACCTATAGCTGAGTTTGTGTAATCTAGAGAACCAATTTGATTATATGAACTTGAATCTTAACTAATTTATGACAATAAATCGTTAGAACTAATGATAAATCAAATATGAGGGTTGTGATATAATTGAAAACAAAGAGATGTACGACTACTCTAGATCACTATTCTAAGCAAGTAATTGACTCTCGTGACCATTGAAATTAATTATTAGATCAAATCTTTTATAATTTGAACATATAATTAGTTATAAAGGTAGTTGTTTGCATGGTCATTATAGTAAATATTCTTTATAATTATGAGTATTAGCTAAACGGACAAAGATTGCTAATCAATATAGAAATCGGTAATAAACAACATACATCGATTGTACTATTTTATTAATTAACCATAGAAAAATGAGGGAATTTGAATCTAAGTGAAAATACTTTCAAACATTGCTTGCTTTAAAATCAAATTCTTTAGTTCTCGTTTGAAAGTTCAATTTAATTTAAACAAAACCCTCAATTTACTTTTATTGTCTTAGATTAATTAATAGATTAATTTTCTAATTCAAAATCATACTTGTTCCTCTTGTGTTTGACACTTGGTCTTACCTCAATTATACTGTTAGTAGAAAATTAATAGTTTATAAATTTAAAACTTTAATTAATTTTTAGTATATCAAATCGCACATCACTTGTTCAAAGTTACATATATAGTCAATTATCAAACTTTTTCATTCATACAATACAATTCTATCATGTAAATATAAACCGAAACAAGTATTAATTTGTTTTATTATTGTAAACACAAATATATAAAATGAATCGTAATCCTTTGTTTGTTATTTTATGGGAGTCGTTGAATGGCTCCCCAACTCTTGCGTGTTGGGTAGCTCTCCTAAGATTGCAGAAATGAAACAAATTCTTTTGTTTGCTTTTTGGTTTCCATAAAAACTGTAAAAGACTTATAAAGATTAAAGATTGTTTCAAAATGAGTTGGTGTTAAAGGTTCGTGTTATGTTGGAATGGTCGCAGAAGTAATTGAGAAGCATGATTAATATGTTGCAAATGAACTGTGCAAACCTAAACTACACTTCTAGAATCAACCAAAATTATAACTATTAATTAACTGATGACTCATCAAACACCCATCAACCTACCACTTATTATATATACTAGGTGTGAGACCCGTGTACTACACAAGTTGATTAAAAAAAGTTAAATATAAAACAGAGACGTACGCAAGAATACATAGTAGGTGTTGCTGATACATAAAAAATAGGTAAAAAAATTCAAAGTTTTTCCACTAGAGGCAGAATAAGTAAGTGTTGCCGCCTTGCTGGTACCACACCGGGACACCTACTAAAACTGTCCCTAATATCAAGGTATAAACATTAAGTATTTTTTAAAATAAAATTTCAAAATAGATACAAACAAAATGATAAATAAGTAAGTAATTCAATGTATACGGTTGACAAAAAAATTCATGTTCAAAAGTTATCACTTGATCCTAATGACCTTTATAGCCTTCAACACAGTGCATCAAATGGGGATAAAATTTGTGCAGCTAAAACTCAAAGACTCGCACCACCTTTTAAAAGAACTTATGATGAATTTAGTCAATTTACTTCACCATGCTAACGCCTAATAGTACAACAACATGACCCTAAAAAAATTACGTAAACGTTAATAAATCTGACAATAAAGCAACCACAAAGACCTATGAATTTTTCAATTCACCAACAACCATCCAACAACATAAATATATCTAAAAGCCTTTAAAGATCAATATATATACCAAGATTTTCAAAAAAATTCAGCACACAACTTGGATATTGAAGGAAAGCTTCATAAATACAATGCACCTTAACATTTTAATTTTCACACAATTATAGCTAAAGAACATCACATTTACATATTTCTTGATTGATTGAGTAGCTATTATTTTGTTTTTACAATAAAACAACTAACATTATATAAATAACTAACATTATATAAATGTTTTATTTATATTTATTCAAACAATATATATATATATATATATATATATATATATATATATATATATATATATATATATATATATATATATATATATATATATATATATATATATATATATATATATAACATGTGTTTTGTTGATATTAAATTCAATATTTAACAATGTTTTTATCAATACTATCGAGGTTTAGGCGAAGACAATGTTTTTGTGTGGCTTGCGGGTTGGTTGGGTCATTTAAAGGAAAATGATTTGACCATATTGGATTGTATTTCTCTTACTAGACTTCCATGCAACAAACGTGAAAGGATTTTGTCTCTTTAATGTTCATCCAATAATAGATTTATAAACACCACTGGACAAATCAAGGAAATAAAATTAAATAATTCTGCGATACTAAATATCTTAAATTAATAGTCACAAAATATTGTCTAAGTGATAAAGTTTAAATATGTCTGAATAATAGAAGTCATTACTTTGGTTCTTATTATAAAATAATCATAAGTAGGAGTAGGTTACCCAACATCAAAACCGATTAATTACCACCAATCTATTTCATATATATTGTTTTAAAACCCCAGTTATCTCAGTGATATTATCTATAACCGAAGGAGTTTAAAAAAGGAACTAAATCAATTCTATAGAGCAATTATGAGTGTTTATTATAATTTAATAGAATGATAAAATTACATATATAACTTTATTAGTCAATGTGGTTTTATAATGTAAGAAAATGAAAAATATATGAAAATGACAAGCGGAATAAGAAATATGTCTAAATGAAAGAGAATATAATATTTGAAAAAAACAATGAAAATGAAAAAAAAAAAAGTTGATTTATTAGGGAGGACATCGAGAACACTGTTCCATGAAAGTAGAAAAAGTTAGAGTGGAACTTCTAATATCAACCAAAACTATAGTTATTAACTAACGATAGGGGTGACAAATCGGGCTATCGTTTCATGTTTCTGTCTGACACGACACGACAAAGTTTTATGTAACACGAACACGACACGATGTTGTGTTCTTTTTAACTAACACAAAAACGAACGAATTAAAAAAGACAAACACGACACGACACGAAAAATATAAAATATATTAAAAACTAGTTTATTTAATGAATATTTTATCAAATTCAACATGGTAAACACGAAAACACGATAAAAACGAAAAACACGATAAAGAACTGCTAAATCATGTAAATTTCGTGTCGAATTTTGAACACGAAAACGACATGACATCATGTAAATTTCGTGTCCAATTTCGTTTCGTTTCGTGTATTAACGGACGACTCATCAAACACCCGTCAACCTACCACTACTCATCAAAGAAAACTAATTGTAGAAAAAGTTGACGTGTATCACCTAGACGCTGGTATGATCAAGAAATCCTGCACATATTTGATATTCATTGTCAAGAACAAATGGCCTGTACATATAAAACATAGCCATTGAGAACAGAAGATTGCTGGTTTCCTGTATCGCAGTAGCCTGCAGCACGATGTTCAGTCCTCTGGTAATAATAATGCATAGCAAAAGCAAAAAAGGGAACACATCCTGCCTACAAGTAACCTCCTTGAGCGAGGTATACGACCTCACAAAGGTTGATGTATCCGTAGCCTCTTTGAAAGAGATACCGAAACAAAAAGTGTGGAGAAAAAGAACGAGGCAACACATGATATCTACAATCGTAAATGTTGCTCTCCAATCCATCCAGTCTTCATTGTAAGGGCCGGATTCCCACACCCATATTAAGAATACACTAGCCCAAGCCTGAAGCTGGATCACAGCTATCAAATCAACTATCGCCCATTAGGACAAGAACCGCCTCCAGTTACCCCATCCGGCACCGATCAACACAATTCCACAGGAAAAATGCATATCCCTCGTAAACTGAGATATGTAAAACAAGATACGCCACACTGCATGATGAGTACCTGTTACCTTGAGGACATATATGTTGATCTGCCGCTTCACAAATAAATAGGACGGCATTCATCACAAGCAACACACCCATTTGTAAATGGATCATATGAACACATTGCTTGTTTTTAATAGATACGGAGATCCAAAACCCTAGAAGACACAAATAAATGAGGAAGAAACTCAAGTAAAAAGACGGCTGCGGTTGCACAGCGGATAAATAATCTTTAGTAGTCCCGTCATCACCGGTGTTGTAAAGCTCTGTGCGGACATCCATCGCACGAGGGATAGGTCGTTGCAGTTGGCGAAATAAAGTGAGTACCCACCGGGATATGTCACATGGTAGGATTTGTTAAAAGACGACTGAGGAGGAGGGGAGAGATCTTGGAAAGTAAAGAGGACTGAGATGTATTTGATATCTAAGGGGCACAAATCAGGGTATTGTTCGAATTCCCGGTAGTAGCGGTAAAAAAATTCATGAGATAGAAGGAAGAAACCAATACGCGAAGGATCAGGTTGTGATAAGTTGGATGTGACCGGAATGGAGGAGATTCCGACGGAGGAGACAGCGACGGAAACGTAACCGGTATTTGAGTATGCAAACTCCGAGAAGAGGATCGTATCTCGGTTATGGGACTGGGTCTTCACAGATATGATATCCGCCGTGGATGGTGCAGTCATCACGAAGAAGAAGAGGAGGAGAACAGCAGCGAGAATTTTTCGTAAAATCCTCATTTTCGATTCACACGTCGTAGCGGCAATTGGGGTTCTGTATTTATTTGGGCTCTGTTGTCTGGCAGCCCAAGAACACGCCGTTTTGCTTTAGAGTAATGGGTACGGCCCGTTAAGGTCGGTTTTTGCCGATGTGGAAACTCGTAACCCTGTGGTAACACTAAGAACACCGCCCCTTTTAAGTTTTTGGTTGCTTCTTTTCCTCAACACGTTTTTCTTAACAACAGTTTTCTTTGAAACACCATCAACTATTCAGGTCAGAACTTTCAAATTAATGAATTCGTTCGTTGGGTTCTATGGTTTATATTTTTTTTTCCAATGTTTTAAAAACAAGTTTTTTAACCAGTATGGTGATCAGTTCTCGGTTCAATCGATTTCTATATTTTCATTTTTTTCTTATTTTTCTATAAATAGACATCCACACGTTTAAACATTAAAAATTCATATAAATACAAGTCTTAGATCAATCAAAATATATTAAAAGCACATAACCATAAATTATATATGAATTTATGTACATCAAAAATAAAAATAAATATAATACGGAAACAAAATATAGTTTTAGATTATACAAACCTATTAAAAAACATCTAACATTTTTCATGTGTTTTTATTCAAAGAAATCTAAATAGACGTGGAAAAAAAAAAGACAAAGTTTGTTATGCAAAATGACCAATTTTCATGTGTTTTTATTTAATTTAACCTGTTCAACTGGGTTTTTGTAAAAAAAAAAAACGGACGGTTCATTCCGGTTCAGAAATAAACATAAAACCAATGCTAGTTGAACCATTCACTTTTCCAATTTCCGATCCAATCGGCCGGTTCAAATTGATTTTTAAAACACTACTATTTTCATCTAGCCATTGTGAGCATGTTTGGAATATTAGTATTATTTTTGAGAATGCGGTCCCTCCTTTTTTTTCTTCCGTTTATTGTGTTGTATGTCAATATCTTTAAAAAGTAAGAAGTTAATCAAATTTAAGTTGGCTTCACTGTATTTATAGAATTGGTTTATTTGGATAAACATCGTGTCAATAAGATGAGTTAGTGTAGGGTTAATTGCTTCAAAAAAGGTTTGTATGATATGCTTATTAATAATTTAATGTGATATTTCGTGATAATTTATATAAATTTAACAAACTTATTAATTTTAGCTATTTTATTTAACATTTAGTTAAACAGGTAAATAGGATTAATTCATTAAATTAAATGTTAGAATAAATATATTTATGGTATGAGTTAATAACAACACTTTTTCATTTATTTGTTTACTTTATACAATCTTTTGTGTTGCCAAAGTTTTAAAGAAAATACCAAAGTTAGACACATGCCTAGTATGTATATAAATGTTAAATGACTATTGCTTTAGTTTATTATATCATCATATAATAAACTATTTGCTTCGTTCTTCCATTCAAAAGTTGGATTCTTTGTTGTTGATATTGCTGATTTTGTCAGAGCATCCACAATCCATTGAATTTTATATAGTTCAATGGATTGACATATCATCCATTAAACATATATACAACATCACCCACAACCCATTAAACACATATTCAATCCTAGTTACCATGTTATTCATTCTATTGAATCATTCAATGATCATTCAACTCTACTCCATATCATCACTCACACTTCATTCAACTCTTATTCAATCCTAATCATCACCCTATTCAACTCTTATACTACTTGTATTGTAGATGCTTTCACATAGCAGCTATGCTGTAAACTTTTGTTTTTAGTCCAAGTCTTAGAGCAATCTTCTTAGCCATAGTGCTTGAAATGTTGTTGTAGTGGTTGCCACATATTCATCTCCAGTAGACGATAAAGCTACAGTTGGTTGTTTCTTGGAGACCCAAACAACAGGCCCTGACCCAAGAAGGAAGCAATTTCCTGTTGTACTTCTCCCATTCCTGCTTGTTTTTCATACAATATATGGAAATCTATCGTAGTTGCTACATATGTTGGTATTTATTTTGGATGCACCTGAGTGTTGCTTGCTATGATTATGTGTGAATCTAGAAGCCAATCCAATTTAATATGCTAAGACAGATATGGTGTGAGAGTGATAGATCAACCATCATTTGAAAATTCTCGAATCTATTAATCTTGTGTCATGTCATCATCAATCATTAGTTTTTCACCCGTATTCATTGGAGCCCCGAATATTTTGCAGCCTACCATACCAAATTTCTTCAAGATATCTGAGGAGGGTTTATGTTGGATCACTTGGACTTCTCTTAAATCCATTTGAAAGAAAGAATTCATTTACTTTTTGTACCAAGATCGACGAGTTTGCTTTAACATAAAGAGCTTTCTCGAGTTTATATACTCTATGTTCTTTTCTAGATACTTCAAACCTTCATGTTGTTGTACATAAACCTCCTCATTTAGTTCCCCGTTTAAGTAAGAAGACTTTGAAAGTTTAATCAAATACAACAAAGCAATCTGATGTTGATGCTTTGAGTGTTGATGCAATGCAGTCGTGAACACACAAATCAAAACAGGGGCAAACAAGAAAACGAGAACGCATAATATAAAAGATTGCTTGGAGACTAAGCTTCATTAGCTGGAAAAACTTGTTCTGGAATAAATTACAATGATACCTACGTCCTATATTTATATCAAAACAAAAGGTATTTAACTCAAACTATAAAACTAGAAGAAAAACAATTAAATAAAAAACTTCCCCAAATACCCCCGGGTACAAAATTGTCCCAGTTTTCGAGATTATCCCAATGTTACTTGTCTAGCAAGTTCTATTTAACTCCTCAATGGACATGTTGCATTTGACAATATCAATCCATGCAACAGTTAACCCTTATCTTGTAATTCTTTAACCAAACACTAAATAAAGCATACTAAAAGACATTGACCCATAACTTGTAAAATACCAAACTGTGACACACTAACGAATCGGTAATAAAAAAATAACTCAACAATCACCCCCTTAATCGTTTATTCACGCCTTTCACTCACAACAACATTTCATCACCTTCTTTTCGAACCATCTTGATTCTCAACCTTTCCCAGAAACCTGACCTCCACTTAGTCACATCTAAAGTCTTTTCTCAACCCTTTTTGATTGTTCATAACACATGTAATATGTAAAATGACATGACATTAGACATGTTCATTACCATCTTGAATTTTCCCAGATTCACGACCTCTTCCTTGTCCACATCCAAAGCCATCCAATTTGAACTTCTACTGCCATAATGTACACACTGTGTAGTTTCTCCACTCCCTGTTGTCTTGGCAGCTAAACCGTTTTCGATCAGTCCTATTTGGGAGACTCTTTCATCGATCAAGAAAACAAGGTCACAACCACCATTACTGTCTTCTTTCACCCGCAACACGAACCGAACTCAATTAGGATCGTTAGATTCTATGCAGTCAAACAATAAAGATCGTAACTATAAACACGAGAATGGCTTTGAATGAGTCGTATGATTAATGCTTTAACACCTCAGAAGAGCTCGATTAAGAACTTCAATTGTAGAGGTGTTTAGGGTTACAAAATAATAAACGTAATTAGTAACTCTATTCTAATGCATGCATGCATGCATATTTATAGTTTAACCCTACTAGATAATCACGGATGGACAGGCCCAATTCGGATACAAAATACAAGCCCATGACGCAACACAAATAAACTCAACAATCTCCCTCTTTGTGTCAATGGAACCGAAAGCTCACTTCGGTTGAGCAACAAAGACCTTCTTTATTGTTTTGAACACCTTTGGTATGACAGCCAACGGATGATGTCGAAACGTTATGTACCATCTCAGCATGTTTGTAAAGTTCTTCTTATCTGCCTCTGAGTTCTCCTTACACCGATGAATAATGTTGATAATATGCTCCAAGAAATCTGTTAAAAACAAATGTTTTTCAACCAGAGGGAACAGATATCTGTGAGCTTCACCCTTTGTAAACATCATAGTGAGATGTGTAGATTCTATTTGGCCCATCTTCATTCGGTTCACATCTCCTGGTTTTGGTGTGATCTTGGCAGTTGGTTTCTTCTTCATAACTTTTGTTATCTCTTGATCCATAGCAGCAACCTCATGGATGTAGGAAGCCAACATCCTCTTCAAGTGATTCAATATCGGCTCATACTCTTTCGGATTAGTGAGCAGAATGTTGAACAAAAGAATCCAATCATGTGGATTTAAATTCGGAAGATCTTCTAAGGAAATAATCGACATAGATTTTGCTGACCCTCGTGTGATTTTGAAGTAGACATTCACGAACTTCCCAGCAGACGAAGGTTTGAGCACCTTGACAGTGATAATCTTCTGTGCACTCCATGTCAAGTACTGTGGTTGACCATACTTTAAGTAAAAATCGATTAGCTCACGATCAACTTTTGGATGAGGAAAAGGAACATCAATAGTTGAATCGAAACAGTGAAATGTGAATGCCTTTCGTGTAATTGACATGTCAAATTGTGAGTCGTTAGAGTTGTCACAGTCAAACGAAGCAATAGGTTCCAACTAGTAAACACTTGGAAACTCTATAGCCTGATTGATAAGTGACTCTTTTGTCCAAAGAGGAAATGAGGCATTTTTACATTTTAAGGCATCTTCTTCCTCCTTGTTCCTCCTTTCTTTCTCCTCAGCATCCTTCACAATCTTTAGAATTTCATTCAACTCTCTTTCTTTCTTCTTTCTTTTAAGAGCCTCAACAATAGTCTCTTCAACATCATCATCACTATCACCTTCAATCTCCTTCTTCTTATCTTGGGAACCAAAACCCGAAGCTTCATTACCCTTTGGTTTGGTTGTGACTTTGACATTCGGTTGGGCAAATTCAGTTTTCACAATCACCGTTGTTGAGCACCATCTCCCCCTTGTTTTGGAGGTAAGAATGGCTCCGAAACACCTTTCATCTCGTGTAACAATGCAAGGGCAGGAAGTAATTTTGTGGTGAGATGATTTCTTATGATTAAGGTGAGGATGGGATCATGAGCACCAAAAATGTTGGTCAGCATATCCTTGACATCACCTTCACAGCTCCGGAAAACAGCTCGCTCGGTTCTCAACAAATAAATCTCCTTCTCAGCTTAAGCAAGCTGAACCTTCTGAACTTCCACAGTGGATGCTTGGCGTGCAAGTTCTTCCTTCAGAGTAGTTTCGGCTGCTAAATTAGCGTGAAGGGATTCTAGCCGAGAAGACATAGAACTGAGAAGTGAAGTGTTCTCTGCTTGGATGGAAGAACGAACAGCCTCAAACTTTGTTTGCTCCTCTTGAAGGGACTTGGAGAATGAATCCACAGAAGCTTGCACATTGGCTGCATTTGTATCAACATGCCCCTTGAGTGAGTCGAGAAAGACCTGAGTTGTACGAACAACATCTTCAACCTGAGTAGTGGCTTTCTTGCAAGCAGAAGAAGAGTCATTGACAGCCTGCGTGGATTTTTCAATGGACTCTGTGTATTGCTCAAGAGCAGTGTCCAAAAAGGCTTTGAGCACAACACCATTATAGGACTTGTTGTCATCAAGAAGTTTGTCCAGTTTCTCATTAATGATCTGCAAGTGTTGGCTTGTGATGGGAGCATCATCATATTCATCAGTAGGAAGTCTATAGGGACTATAATATGTGGAATCAAACTCATCATTAGCACCACCGAGAGTGGCACCTGAATCAGTTGAGTGGATAGGAGAGAGTGGTTTTGAAGTAACAGGTGGTTCAGTGCCAGTAGATGCCCCCGTATCAGATATGTTGACTTCTACTGTCGGTTCAGGAATGGTAGTGGTAGTTGATTGGGAAATAATGGGAGGTGGAAAGGGGGTTGTGGATATAGGAAAAGAAGTAACCGGTGGTGGTGGTGGTAAGGAAGTTGTTGAAAATGTTGTTTGAGAAGTGGTAGGTGGGGAAACAGGAGCAACCAAAACTAAAACTGTCTGTTTTGGTGATGGAGGTGGTGTAGGAAGTTTGTCTTGAAGAGAGTGTGTTGGAGATGGGGACCGGGGAGGTGTGTTACCTCTCAGTGATTCATGAGGAATTTTCTCTTCATCATTCTCCTCGTCATTTTCTGAATTGGGAGGAGTGGGACTCTTAGACCTTTTTTCCATCTTCTTTGGTTTAGAAGATTCTCCTTTTTGGGACTTTCTCTTCTTGGACTTATCATCATCAGTTGTCTCTTTCTTGGTAGTAGTCTATTTCCCTCGGTTTCCAGGCTTGTCCACAGCATCTAGGGCAGCCTGTTGTTCAGGGGATAAGACTCTCGGTTCCTTGGGAGGAAGCTTGCGATAAGTTGCCATAACGTTACTCTCGGCTGAAAGACACCGGTACATTGTCTCCGGGATAGAGCCAATGTGAGGGAACTTCGTGGGATCGGAGATTATGATTTTCTTGGTGTGAAACATGGTAATAGACGCAACTAGGGGATCCTTCATGACCGGAATTTCCAAAGAATTAATCGCCCTTCTTGTAATGAGAGTCCAAAATCTAACACATGAAATTTCAGAATGCCTCGTACAAGTGTTGAGGCTTTGCACCACTTGAGACCAGATAATCGACCCATAGTCGAGATTGATGCCATTGTAAAGACCGTATAGAAGAGTGAGAAAACCCTTGTTGGTGCCATCTGATCCACCACTCCTTTCCGCCAAACTCTTGATGAGAAGAGTGAGCAATCCATTCCATGGGGACGGTAAGCATGACTTCTTGGCCTTTGTAACCGTGGTTAGCATGTCAGTGTATCCAATCTCGTAGAGCATTGAGAATAGTTGAGTAGTTGTGATGAAGTCTGGTGAAATCACAGATGAGTCCACTACAAGGTGCAACAGGGAACAAAATCTCCCTTTTGAAATAGAAGCCTTTTTAGAATGGATTTGAAAGAAGATAAGTTGGCGCTAACAGATGGGAATTTTTCTCAAACGTTTTTAGGGTATTAGTGGCAACAAACTCGTCACTATTATTGTTGCTGCTAATACTGCTATTACTAAAAAAACACCACTAAAGAACGATGTGTCACTAATGGAGGGGACATTGTAACTTCCCATTTTAAAAACCAAAAATTTTCATTTTAATTAAATAAGGTAAAACTTCCTAATTATATATATACTATTAAGAAAAACCATTTATTTCCAAATACATTTATCAAAACTCAGAGTAATATATGTGACACAAAATCCTCAGTGTTGTTGATGAGTGTGTACGGTCCTGCCTTCGCGTCCCCACGATCAACAATAGAACCTAAAAACATAAACAATTAGGTAAGCACAAAACGTAGTGAGTTTTGAAGGTTTGTATCGATCAGATACACTTTAAGTACAAAGAACAAAAGTCAATTAATCTAAGAAAACAAAAAACAAAAAATGGATAACATAGAGATTCTCCAAATTGTTCTTTCACCAAGAAAGGGTTTTGTCTTCACAAAGAAGATGGTTTGTCACCAAGACGATTACCACAACAATCTGTGTTCACATTAGGTTTTGACCCTAATGTTCAATATATACTAATCTATATAGGTATATCCCTTGATTGAAGGGATTGTATCTTATATATACTAAGAATCGATCCTTATCACAAGGATATCGGATATGCTATCTATTATATATATATATATATATATATACATATACATATATATATATATATATATATATATATATATATATATATCATTACCTAATATACAAAAGATTATATAGAATAACTATACTAAGTGATGATGCTGATAGGCTTGATACGCTGGCGCTGATAGTATACATGTTGATGCTGACAGATATCGTGTAAGAGTGTTTGACTCATCAGATCATAAGGTGTGACCTTACAATATCCCCCTATTTTATGATGTCAAAACTAATATTCCAATGAAATCTTTAGCTCAACCCCCCCCCCCCCCCCCCCACGAGAGTGAGATTGAAAATTTTAAGTTCTTAAGATTTTAACGAGTACTCCCCCTGAGAAGATGAGTTTCCATTTATGATTGTTAACCAGTAGAGACAATATGTATGAGTCGCAGCAGACAACAGACAGATAAATGACAAGCTGAAAATGCTGGTGTCTGCTTTGACTCCCCCTTTGATTGATAACATCTAGGAGTTACTTGAGGAACCTTCCCCTCAAAGTAAGAATTAAGATATATATAACATTCAGTGGAAAAGCAGGCACGTCAACTTGTTGCATCAAACCAAGATAAAGAAACCCTTCATAGTCGTCGGTCTCTAATTGATCACCGCTGTCTAGAATGGGCTGATCATTTGTTGTATCAACATCAAGAATATCAGCATTAAAAATTTGTTTTTGAAGATTAACCCATTTAGTTTCAGATATCTCAGGCTGATATGGAGTTGGTGCAACTACCACCATGTAGATTTGCTGATCAAACAACCCTTGAATACTCTCGCCCTTTTTGGCAGCATCAGATCGGGGAGGAGAACCTGAATGCGGTGAAGGAGTGTGAGGGGGAGGATGAGATGTGGAAGAGGTGGTGGAGGAATATTTGTTGATGGAGGTGGAGGAGGGTTGTCACCTTGAAAGTTTGGTGGGGAGTCATCATCATCATCATCATCACCACCCAGAGCCATAAGTTCCTTCGTCGCAACTACATCCCTTACAACTTTTGTCACCCTTTGATCCATTGATTGATTTAACCATACAATTAACGAGAGTTGAGAAAGCAAATCAGTTTGAAAGTTAGAGTTGGATTCTTCCTTATTATCCTGATGAAAAGAAGAAGCCTTGGAAGTTAGAGTTGGATTTTTCAAAAGCAGATGTTAGTGTAATCATCATCTCTTGAGCGGTTGAACAGATTCGTACTAAACAATAGACAGAAAAGGGAGTGACTTTCGGATAGCATTTCTCGCCTTTACATTGAGGATCAACATCCTTTTCTCTTCCTTGTTATATTCAGGCACAAACTTCCCTTTCATCTTACTACCTGATGCACCATTATTAGATCACTGATGCGTCGCAGCGATTGGACCTTTGTAGATGATATCGAGCATATCAAAGTCCATGAAATTGAGAGCTTCCATGGCCTTTGATTTCCAAGCGAAGAAATTATGTTTGTCAAACGGAGGAATCTTGTTGCAGACAGTTGATTTTGGAATAAAAGAGGTCGACATGATTTACTTGAGTGTATCAAAAACACGCTCCGATACCAATTGAAGGTTTTTATAGATCAGATACACTTCAAGCATAAAGAACAAAAGTAAACTAATCTAAGAAAACAATGAACAAAAAGTAAATAACAGAGAGAGTTCTCCAAATTGCTCTTTCACCAAGAAAGGGTTTTTTTTTCACCAAGAAGACAGTTTGTCACCAAGATGATTACGAAACCATGTCGTGTTCACATTAGGGTTTAAGTCTATTGTTCAATATATCCTAATCTATACAAATATATCCCTTGATTGAAGGGGTTGTTCTTATCTACTCTCTCTCTCTCTCTCTCTCTCTATATATATATATATATATATATATATATATATATATATATATATATATATATATATATATATATGAAGCGTTGCCACTAATAGGATTGATACAAAAGATTGATACGATGGGTGATGATAGTATACACGCTGACAATTATATATAGCGTGTAGGAGTGTTTGACTCATCATATCGATGGGTGTTGATATTATACACGATGACAATGATATATAGCATGTAAGAGTGTTTGACTCATCATATCATAAGGTGTGAACTTACAAGTTTCCCCCAAAATACCCCATACAACAAACGTATTAGCATGTATCACGGGCCCACAATCATCAGATTGGAATACCCTGGCCCAATTAGTCATCGGAATGGAATGCCAACATGCAACAGGTCCAATCAGTCATCAGACTAGAATACCCAAGGTTTGTTGGCCTGCCGTCTCAACCCAATCGCTCTTCCTAGGCCTCCATGCTTATGGCTTATAGCCGACCCGCACCTGGTATCTTGGCCCACAACACAAATAAGGACCGATTCAACCTCATTCACCTGCATATGTCTGTTGGATTAGTATCTAAGTCCATAACTATAATTGGTATGTACTTGACCCGATTGGCATGGTCCATTTGGGTTGAATGGCATCGGAAAAATTTGGATAGACTTTTGTGAGAAAGGATAATTATGATTTGTTAATATATTATAAGTTCTAATATATTAATATGAAATCATATTATTTAATTAGTATTGATCAATAATTAATTTGGAATTAATTATGTGATCAAAAGGAGACTAATTAACTATATGGGGATTGATTGTGTAAATCATTCATTCTTATATATGTGGGCTTATGATCCATAGTTCTTCATGTTCGGTTAAACTCATGGAGTAACCCATGGATACTCCATCGAGGTTTTAACCCATGGAGCATGAAGAATATGGAAATACATGAGTTACATGGTTTTAACTTTAGTATATGTTTTGTAATCATTTTAATGATTTAGAAAACATGTCACAATTAGTCCTCTAAAGACTTCTTAGTGCATTCTTATGACTAAGAGGAGGAATCTTGAATTGTTGAAATGGTTAAATCAAGAAGATGAGTCATACTTCGTTCCAAAACAAGTCTTAGAGTCATACTCCAAGACTGTAAGTTGAGTGACATATCTTAAAGAAAGGTTTATAACACTTGTCAAATGTAAGAGTAAAAGTGTCCTACTCTTGTATATTTGAAATTCATAAGTTGTGATGTTTTGGATAAAACAAAGACCAACTAAGGCCAATTGTGTGAAGTGTTTGTCTTGATAAAGAATCCACACTATCTCCTGAATATTTGGCAAGAGAATCTTATATGTCAAGAGGACAGTGGAAGTCTTAAAGATCTTGAATAGGTTCAAGAACTAATCAAGAGTAAATCTATTGTTAATCACTAGCACACAACTTTAGGTTTGTAACCTATTGTGTTGACATATTCTTGTGTTTAAGGTTATGACAAATTTACATGGATAGGAAGACTTACACCATAAAAAATCTAAGTGTCATAAGGTTTCTCTCCGATTCATGAAAATGATGGTGAGGAAACGCTTTCACTAAGTAGATTTTAAGTGGATAGAAATTGTGATCTTCGCATTCTCAAAGTTGTTAGTAGAGGGTGTGTAGTTAACCGACACACTAACATGGACTTATGAGAAATGGAAAAGGTCTAAACAACTGAGACTATGAATACGACATCCCTTTTCATAGTTCTTAAATTGTTTAGACACACATGTGAGCTATTAAAGAAAAGGTGTATGATTTTGATAAAGTCTTGTCAAAGCAATCTCGTGTCAGAAATCTAAACTTTAGTAAGAAAGTCAATAAATTATTGACATCTAAAAGTCCAGCTGTTTTCTGATACATGTCAAAGGTAGTGGGAGCATAAGTGTTATGCTAATAATCATCATGTTAGTGGGAGCATGATAATTATGATAAGTATTTCAAGTTAGCAATGTTAATTATAGAAAACAAAGTTTCAATTCTTGAAGTTGTAGGGGTCGAAAAAGTTGTTTTTGCTATAATTAAGGGAGAGGAAATAATACTTCATTTCAATTCTAAAAGCTTAGATTGAGGTTCTAATCATCTTTAGTCAAGGATATATATATATATATATATATATATATATATATATATATATATATATATATATATATATATATATATATATATATATATATGAATTTTATGTTGGAATGGCTCAACATAAGGAAATTCTATATATGAGTCCATTATTTTGGTTCTAAAATTCGATTATGATTACGGCATCTCTTTTCATAATCTGATTTATGAGAACTTGGCAAATAGAAATAGAAATATTATAGAAAAAAGACTGGTCTAGTATCATGTCTTTATTTGAGACATCATGAATCGTGTCCCTTATGCTTCAGATATGTAATCGATTGCATGTGCTTTAATATTCATATGCTCTAAATTTTTCCAAACGCCTAGAGCATTAAAAGGGAAAAGTACTAGAACTGGATATGACTAATTTGATTAAGCAATTGTCGAGGACAATCTAAGGTTTACCAAAGATTGGTTGCCCAGGTATAGTTGGAAGTATAGTGTTAAATTTTGGAAGGAACATATTGACATATTATGAAAAGAGGCGACTTTTGTTCAGGGGTGATAGTCAAAATGGGAATATGGAAATGTTCCCATAGGTGGAAGTTATTCATTAAATCTGTGTAAGATTAGGAAACTTAATGCAAGAAGGACGTTCAAAGCAATGTACTTTGAATATGATACTTCGTTTCCATGGAGTTGATCTCCATTGGAATACTCTGTAATGTCTGTTGACAAGTCTTGGTGACTTTGTGCTTAATCGTTACAAGAGGATCAATGCATATAAGTTTAGAATCTAACAGATTTAGGAAAATGGCAGTAATTTTTAATTCTTGCATTTGCGGTAAGGATTTGGGATTGTGAAATGAGAATCATTGGAATTATGTTCAATCGATCTATTTCACAAAGTAAAGATCATAGAAAAACTTAGTGTGCATATTTGGTGTATGACATAACTATTGTTTGGAAAAATATAGTGTGCATACTTGGTGTATGACATGACTAGTGTTTAGAAAACATAGTGTACTGGCTCGGAGCATGGGACAACTATTGTTTTAATTCAAGTATAAAGTTGATAGTTTGAAACAGTATGCAATGAATGATGGGTAATCAATATGGTGATAAATAAAAGTTGTTTTATTTATATTCATAAGTTCTGAGACCATATTGGATTCGATTATTCTTGTGTTTCACTCTGCATGTTTTGACCTCCAAAATAACTAGGGGTTTCTTCCTGAATGACTAAGTTATTCAAACCATCCACTGTCGGTCATATGTTGGAAGTAGATATGAATCAAGACTGTCATGAAGCTGGTTTGTAGATGTCCAAGGTAGTGGACATAACAAAAGTTGTTGCAACATTCATGAGTGCTCATAAGTTCTCAGTGTTGGATTAAGCCCACGCTCATTTGAATCACTTCATGGATTTTATCACGAGTGATCATGAGACGATAATATCTTATATTATTCAAACCTAGAGATATGACTTGTTACCTATGAGTTGGTTATGCATTGATTGTACGAAAACGCATTGGTAACTCGATGTTATAAAACATGCCTTTGAGGATGATTCAACAAGTAGTAGAACAAGCATATGAGTCGAAGTTTATCCATTCCTTTTAGCCTTGAAAGGATAAAAGCGATATATGTGGGCCCCTCAATGATTTAGTGATGACACCCCGAAGTGCTTGGCCAAGCTAGGACTAATGTGATTTGTTCAATTAGTCAGTCGTCATAAATCAGGAATCGGGAAACAAAAAATGGACAGAGAGAATGATTATAATCCATGTCTCAGTCCATATGATATCTAGAATGGATGAATATATGATCCCTTATCTAATGGACGCATCATTGATTTGTTTAGAGTTCAACAACAGCTTTCAAGAGCTACGATTGCTAGTCGGGTTTTGAAGTCATACGCAATAATAGTTTTAGACTTATCCAAGTGGGAGACTGTTGGATTAGTGTCTAAGTCCATAACTATAATTGGTATGTACTTGACCCGATTGGCATGGTCCATTTGGGTTGCATGGCATCGGAACAATTTGGATAGACTTTTGTGAGAAAAGGATAATTATGATTTGTTAATATATTATAAGTTCTAATATATTAATATGAAATCATATTATTTAATTAGCATTGATCAAGAATTAATTTGGAATTAATGATGTGATCAAAATGAGACTAATTAAATATATGGGGATTGATTGTGTAAATCATTCATTCTTATATATGTGGGCTTATGATTCATAGTTCTTCATGTTGGGCTAAACCCATGGAGTAACCCATGGATACTCCATGGAGGTTTTAACCCATGGAGCATGACAAATATGGAAAGACCTGAGTTACATGGTGTAATAGCCACCATATATAAGGACCCCATGGCTCAAGAAATTGGCACTAGTGTGTGTACACATGAGGGGTAGCCAATTTGAGCATAGGAACCTTTTCTCTCAATTTATTCCAAGATGTTGGTGATGTTGTGTGAACCATTTGAGTTGTCACACTTGACGCACTAGGCTCTTAAGCTCCATGGAATCAAGCTACAACAAAGAGGTATGTAATTCTACTAGAATTTATATTATATGTTCTTCACATTATGCTAGTTAGAACAATACCTTGGAAAATTTATATTTGCAAGTATAATAGAGAAAACATAGATCCAAGATTTCTAGGGTTGTATGTGCACCATAGGATGTTGTATTATATCAAAAACACAACAGTGGTATCAGAGCCAAGGGGGTTTTTTCTATTATATTTGACGCAAATGTTTGATTTTCAAGTTGAAAACAAAAAGAAAAAAACATCAAGTTTGTCAAATTTTAAGATAATTACTTGTTTTTATGGAAAACGAATTATTTGTAAAATTTGAGTCATTTTACTACAAGAGTTGAATTAGGTCAATTTATTAAAAGATAGAATGATATGATTATTTTATTTGTTTTAAAAGTTTGATCTAAATTTTTTAACGAGTTACAAATTTTGTCATAAAATTTTGGAACACAAAAGTCTTTTTTAAAAGTTATGATCTTAAGAGTTGTGAAACTTCCATAAGTTATGGATTATCAAAAGTTTTTTCGTGATACCTTGCTTTATGAGTTAATTTAGATTAATGAAAAACTTTGTGTTAGTTGTTTTCAATCCAAATTAATCTACAAATTGTTCATAAAATGTGTTTTTGTAACTCGTCTTCAAGTTATATGAAAAGACACATTTATGATTCTTAAAACTCATAAATAATGCCATAGGTTACAAAATGAAGAGTCTTTTTCTCATAAATAGTTTTTATGAACTCCATAACTTTTTCTCAAGTTATGGATGTTCAAGAGTCTCTTCATTTAAGTCTCTAAAACTTTAATTAAACTCATAAGTTATGAAAATCAAAGAGTTTTGAATAGTTTCAAAACTTGCCCTCAAGTTTTGGAATTTGTAAAGTTTCCCCTCATGAATACTTTAATTCCATGTTAAGCCCTTATAATTTTAAAAGTTAAAATTCAACCCTTATATTTTATAGTATTATAAGTTAATAATATATATATATATATATATATATATATATATATATATATATATATATATATATATATATATATATATTTATAATATCAAGTCAGTCTTACCGTTAGTAGGCCTCATTCACGAAGTCGGACTATAAGGTGGGTATAGGGTTACTGCCTATAAAATGGTAGTTTAATGGGTGTCCACTCTCTCCCACCGCTCCCTTAACTGGTGGAGGGTCGTTAACCGAACGAGTAGGACAAATACTATAATTCTCCCTTCATTAAAAGTATTAATGATAAATACTAAGTAACTAAAGTATTATGAATTCCCAATATTAGTTACTTAGGAAAATGTGAATTTGGTGCTAACCCATGAAATTACACTTTGCACTTTGCTTAAGTCGGTTAGTTGAGCGCATGTGGTTAACCAACACACTAGCTTGATTTAACAAGGTAGGCAAAGGGTAACTTAATGTTTATCATAGTATCGGTGGAGCGCGTGTGGTTAACCGACACATCGATTGAGGGGTAAATATTAAGGGTACCAAGTATATTTGCATGGTTATTCACACCTTGTTTTGTGATCCTCGGCTTCCCAGTCACAAAACTTGAGAGGGCAGAATCGAGATTGAAACATGCCATTGAAAAGTTCAATGAATCTCAAAAGATCTAGGAGTTTCAAATCCAATTAAAACCTAATAAATTGTTTCGTTCTTCATGGTGGAAATTGGTGAATCGTCATTCGCCTACCTTCAAATATTCTATAGCTTAGATTACGGCATCCCTCTTCCAAGTTATAAAATATTGGGTTGGGTCCTAGCCTTAATATTTTATATTGGGTGTTATGTTAAGGACTTTAAATAAACTATCTTGAATATCTCCTAAAAGATGTATGGTTCAGACATATATGATCTTCCCAAAAACTTTTGAAACAAGCTTTGCTACTGAAGATGATGTCCCGGAAATGATTATTCACTCCATCCACCTCCTCAATTTATTCTCCCTAACCCACAAGTTCAAGTCCACTCAAGCCCTAATGGCAAGCAAGGTCTATGTGTGCTCACATCTTGGAGATGAAGTCACATATTGACAAGCCGGGAGAGTTGCGTGTCAAAGTCTTGAGAAAGTTGGTTGTTCAATCATCTTCTAAGTCTCATAGTGAGTGTCCTTTGGGTCTACTATGTAAAAGACTATGACATGAGCCTTAATGATCTCATCTATTTACTTGGTGTTTCTGAATAAACAATGATTTGGAGCACTGGTAGAGCAAATTTGATTATGAAGATCAACTTCCCAGACTTCCATGGACATTGACAATGGTAACATTGAATGTCCAGAAAAGCTTTCTCTTCCCAATGGAAATGGATCGGCCATGGTCAACTCGGTTGACCAAATGGTAAAGAGAACGACTAAGTCTGAGATAGACCTATGTACCATTCCCAAAGGGTCCATATGTTTCTATTGCCAAAGGAAGGGGCATTGGTTGTGAAGCTGCCTTAACTACCTGAAAGATCTGAGAGAAGGTCTAGTAAAAAATCTTGACTCTGCTTCAGGTAAGTCCACTATCTAACTCTCTTAAGTTCCTATTTGAAGATTCTTAATACATTTTTAATGTATGGCAGGATCAAGCAAAGGGAAGGGAACTTAGAAAAAGAGTATGTTGAATCTGATCGCGAAAATGGATTTCAATCCCATGGTTCAAAGATCGGATTCTTGAGATACTACTTAGAGATTTATGATAGATTGCTAGGAAATATGTAATAGCATAGTTTCCATTTAAAGTTACATTGTAAGGAAAGTTTTTCCGCATTTGATAAATAAATAAAATTTTGTTTTATTTTATATGTCCTTGCAATGACACTTATGGAAAATTGATGTTTGTATATTTCTAGCAATAATGGAAATATAAATTTGATTCTTTCATTTGTGGTAGTGTCTAAATTTACCAAATAAGGAAAGAATCTCATCACCCAAGGTTTCAGTTGGATAGAAACTTGGAAATCATGCAAGTTGTATAGTATGATGAATGAGAATTTTCATCTTTGTAAAATTAAGATTAATTCCTTGTTCACATGTATATGTGAGTCAAGTGAAAGACTAAGGGATCGAGTACACATTCTGGTGCACCGATCAAGTCCACCATAAAAGATCGATAAGACTATTCGTCATGATTTACTAAAGCCTAGTAAATATGGTTATACTTACAAGTTTAAGTATAATTCTGAAACACAGGAAAAATTTCGATGTATGGCAAAACGAATGAGAAGAATCAAATTAGGCAGAAGGATAAACATTTCTTAAATATGAAAAGATGGGAGTGTAATTTAGTATCATGTTTTGTGATCAACTTAATGATTTAGAAATCATGTCACAATTAGTCCTCTAAAGACATCTTAGTGCATTCTTATGACTAAGAAGAGGAATCTTGAATTGTTGGAATGGTTAAATCAAGAAGATGAGTCATACTTCGTTCTAAAACTAGTCTTAGAGTCATACTCCAAGACTGTAAGCTGAGTGACATATCTTAAAGAAAGGTTTATAACACTTGTCAAATGTAAGAGTAAAAGTGTCCTACTCTTGTACATTTGAAATTGGTAAGTTGTGATGTTTTGAATAAAACAAAGACCAACTAAGGCCAATTGTGTGAAGTGTTTGTCTTGATAAAGAATCCGCACTATCTCTTGAATATTTGACAAGAGAATCTTATATGTCAAGAGGACAGTGGGAGTCTTAAAGATCTTGAATAGTTTCAAGAAATAATCAAGAGTAAATCTATTGTTAATCACTAGCACATAACTTGAGGTTTGTAACTTATTGTTTTGACATATTCTTGTGTTTAAGGTTATGACAAATTTACATGGATAGGAACACTTACACCATAAAAAATCTAAGTGTCGTAAGGTTTCTCTCCGATTCATGAAAATGATGGTGAGGAAACGCTTTCACTAAGTAGATAGAAATTGTGATCTTTGCATTCTCAAAGTCGTTAGTGGAGCGTGTGTGGTTAACCGACACACTAACATGGACTTATGAGAAATGGCAAAGGGCTAAACAATTGAGACTATGATTACAACATCCCTTTTCATAGTTCGGAAATTGTTTAGACACACATGTGAGCTATCTAAGAAAAGGTGTATGATTTTGATAAAGTCTTGTCAAAGCAATCTCATATCAGAAATCTGAACTTTAGTAAGAAAGTCAATAAAGTATTGACTTCTAAAAGTCCAGCTATTTTCTGATACATGTCAAAGGTAATGGGAGCATAAGTGTTATGATAATAATCATCATGTTAGTGGGAGCATGATAATTATGATAAGTATTGTAAGTTAGCAATGTTAATTATAGAAAACAAAGTTTCATTTCTTGAAGTTGCAGGGGTTGGAAAAGTTGTTTTTGCTATAATTAAGGGAGAGGAAATAATACTTCATTTCAATTCTAAAAGCTTAGATTTAGGTTCTAATCATCTTTAGTCAAGGATATATATATATATATATATATATATATATATATATATATATATATATATATATATGAATTTTATGTTGGAATGGCTCAACATAAGGAAATTCTATATATGAGTCCATTGTTTGTGTTCTAAAATTCGATTATGATTACGACATCCTTTTTCATAATCTGAATTATGAGAACTTGACAAATAGAAATAGAAATATTAGACTGGTCTAGTATCATGTCTTTATGTGAGACATCATGAATCGTGTCCCATATTCTTCGGATATAGGATCAATTGCATGTGCTATAATATTCATATCTTCTAAATTTTTCCAAATGCCTAGAGCATTAAAAGGGAAAAGTACTAAAACTGGATATGACTAATTTGATTAAGCAATTGTCGAGGACAATCTAAGGTTTACCAAAGATTGGTTGCCCAGGGACAGTTGGAAGTATAGATTTAAATTTTGGAAGGAACATATTAACATATTCTGAAAAGAGGCAACTCTTGTTTAGGAGTGATAGTCAAAATGAGAATATGGAAATGTTCCGATAGGTGGAAGTTATTCATTAAATCTGTATAAGATTAGGAAACTTAATGCAAGAAGGACGTTCAAAGCAATGTACTATGAGACTTCGTTTCCATGGAGTTGATCTCCATTGGAATACTCTGTAATGTCTGTTGACAAGTCTTGGTGACTCTGTGCTTAATCGTTACAAGAGGATCAATGCATATAAGTTTAGAATCTAACAGATTTAGGAAAATGGCAGTAATTTTTAATTCTTGCATTTGCGGTAAGGATTTGGGATTGTGAAATGAGAATCATTGGAATTATGTTCAATCGATCTATTTCACAAAGTAAAGATCATAGACAAACTTAGTGTGCATACTTAGTGTATGGCATAACTAGTCGGGGTTTCGAAGTCATACGTAATAATAGTTTTAGACTTATCCAAGTGGGAGACTATTGGATTAGTGTCTAAGTCCATAACTATAATTGGTATGTACTTGACCCGATTGGCATCGTCCATTTGGGTTGCATGGCATCATAACAATTTGGGTACACTTTTGTGAGAAAAGGATAATTATGATTTGTTAATATATTATAAGTTCTAGTATATTAATATGAAATCATATTATTTAATTAGTATTGATCAAGAATTAATTTGGAATTAATTATGTGATCAAAAGGAGACTAATTAAATATATGAGGATTGATTGTGTAAACCATTCATTCTTAAATATGTGGGCTTATGATCCATAGTTCTTCATGTTGGGCTAAACCCATGGAGTAACCCATGGATACTCCATGGAGGTTTTAACCCATGGAGCATGAAGAATACGGAAAGACATGAGTTACATGGTATAACCCTAATAGCCACCATATATAAGGACCACATGGCTCAAGAAATTGGCACTAGTGTGTGTACACATGAGGGCTAGCCAATTTGAACATAGGAACCTTTTCTCTCAAGTTATTTCAAGATGTTGGTGATGTTGTGTGAACCATTTGAGGTGTCTCACTTGAGGCACTAGGCTCTTAAGCTCCATGGAATCAAGCTACAACAAAGAGGTATGTAATTCTACTAGAATTTATATTATATGTTCTTCATATTATGCTAGTTAGAACAATACCTTGGAAAAATTGATATTTGCATGTATAATAGAGAAAACATAGATCCAAGGTATTTAGGTTGTATGTGCACCATAGGATGTTGTATAACACCAAAAACACAAGAATGTCGACATATAAACAATCAATGTAGGCACATAATACATGCAATCATCAATCATACAGCTCACTACCACCTACTAGACCTCTTTCAGCACACTGCTCCACTACCAACTAACCTCATATGTGAGACAACCACCGAATAGATGATCCTACTTTATAGCCACAACCAAACAAGGAATAGGCAAGAAAGCCTAGATAAAAAATTCTCAGGCTATCCTACATGACTACATACAAACCCTAGGGAACTCCACTAGACGGTAACCAACCTACTGGTACTCTAACTAACATACCACTACTGTTGCATCCTATCACACCAGGATATACATGAATATAAGAGATTACTACATCATAGCAACAACCTATTCACAAGGATGCATGACTAACTATGCAAGGAATGCGTAACCATATGTACCAAGAGATGAGATAGCCACCCGAACAAATGATCATTCTCTAGAGCCACAACCAAACAAGGAACAGGCAAGAAAGCCTAGATTAAGAGTTCTTAGGTTATCCTACATGACTGCATACAGTCCCTAGGGCATCCTTCTAATAAATGATAACCAAAACTAATGGTCCAACATTGGTGTCTTTGACCCACATGTATAGTGAAGAAAACTCACCTGAAAGAAGAACCCGAAACACTGATATGCACTTCCCTTTCTGTAATGCTAGGTCCCGCAAACCACTAATCACCAAACCAGGTAAAATCTTAATCAACAGTCCAAAACCCTCAAGTTTGACCCAAAGTCAAACTGGTCACAAAATTCAATGGTAAAACTTGGTCAACATCCATGCCACATTGTGTCCTTCCTTGGCCATGTTGTGGGGTCATAAGGTCAAATCAACATACCAGACATCGCTACATTGTGGTCCTCCTCAGCCATGATATGGAAATGACAGAACAAGGAAGTCGTGATTTTCTTACTTTGCCACGTCGTGGCTACCTTCGCCACGCCATGGCCACTGGGAAATTACCATTTTCTCATTAAGATCTTAATTCTTTGAGATCTAAGATCATACTGCCAGAACTCCTTCTCCACACAAACTTAATGGATAAAGTTTCCAGCTTTATCCATTAGGACCTCACCATAAGATAAGATCTTAAACCCTAAGTTCATTAAGTCCTTAATATGAATAAAATTCAAACATGGGGACACTCAATCTAAGACCTTTTTCTCACCAGCTTAGAAGTTCATGACCAAATGAGCACCACATCAAGCTCTGGAGTTCCTTAAAATCTAAGAGCACTTTAGAATGCGACCACAATATCCAAAAATGGACTCATACTTGAAACAAGAAGAACAAAGGTCAAGATATGAACTTTTTACCTCCAACAGCTCAAAAATGTGAAGAAGGTCTTGGACCCAAGCTTGCTCCTTGCTTCCTTGCACCAAAATGATCTACCTTTTTCTTCAAGTTTCACCAAATGAAGCAAACAACCTCAAGATAGAGACACCAAGCTCAAAATTAAGGAAATGAGGCTAATGTTTCAGAATGGGAGATATAGGCCGAAGGAAATGACCTATTAAGGGGCTTAAATATAGGAGAAACCCTAAAATACACGGGCTTGGGTTGCTACTGCTACCACATTGTGGCCATCCATTGCCACGCTGTCGTAACCCTCTAAAACACGTGTTCATTAATTTGCAAGCCACGTAGTGGTTGAGGTGTGGCACCCGGTTCCTGGTACGTAAATCTTATTTGAGTATTTCTCTTCTTTTAGCCTTGGACTCGGCGAGTCACAGGTCCGACTCGCCGAGTAGATGCGGGACCCAGGACACGTTTAAGTTGTCGACTCAGCGAGTCCATACCTCTGCCCCAGGCCAGCCCCCATTCTCTCCCCAGAGCTCCCAACCCTCGTTTATGCTTGTTCTTTGAAGAGTTGAAGCTTTGTTGTGTGCTTTTGAAGGTTTTGAAGAAGAAAGGAAGTAGATCCAGAAGAAGGGAAGCCATCCAGGCATTATTGTGTTCTTCCAGTAGTTCCTTTGAGGTATAACCCGTTTTCCCCATGATTCTATGCTTAGTACTTCATTTAGGTCATTCTTGGACAAATCCCCAAGCTTGTATGTGCATTATATGTCGTAATAAGATGTTTGGTCTCTGGATCTAGGCAAGATCGAGCTCCAGGAGCTCAGATCTGTTAGCTTTATGGCCCCATGTTGCTTGTTCACCCTAGATCTACCCTTTTGAGGCATTTTGAGCCCTAAAATCCATATTAGTGAATATCCACACATAAAGTTGGAAACTTTACGTGTGATTCGTGTCCTAGAAGTCCAGATCTGTGAATGGCATGGACTGGAATCGAGCAAATTTGTGTATTTAGTGGGTGCATGGCAACGACTCGGCGAGTCTGTTCGCGAGTCTCCGAGTTTGTCCCCTTTTCGTAGTGTCGAGTGAGCAGTGAGTCACGGGGTGTGACTCAGTGAGTGGGAAGCTGAACTCATCTATGGAGGTACTCGGCGAGTCAATGCCCTGACTCAACGAGTTCAAGGCAATCTCCTTAGATCAAGAACAGACTCGGCGAGTTGTTCATACAACTCGGCGAGTCGCAGCATAAGTGTTCATCGGATGAAGATGAACTCGACGAGTTGTTCATACAACTCGACGAGTAGGATGAAGGACTTGAATACCAGTTTAGAAGGAGAACTCGTCGAGTCGTCGCCTAACTCGACGAGTAGGAACGGGATCCAGGACAATCGTTTGGGTGGTGACTCGGCGAGTTGGAAAGCCAACTCGGCGAGTCGGATCAACTGAAAGTTGACTCTGACTTTGACTTAGGGCATGGTCAGGGGTAAAATGGTCATTTTACCCAAAGGTCAGTGAGCAGTGTTTGATTGAGTATGTTGTGGGAATTACAGCTGGAGGATTTCCGGAGCAGCAGCAGCAGCAGTAGGCAGTCAGTTCCCGATCAGATCAGCAGCTACTTCGAGGTGAGTTACCTTCCAGTAGCGGTGGGTCTACGGCCACAATGTCGGCCCACCAGTAGGAGTTGTATGTTAGATGATTGTCTTTGTGATATCATCTAGGTTTGCTACTGCCTGATATGTTGTATGCTGGCATGATATGTATATGTGATAGTTGTAGAGTTCGGTTGTTAGGACCGAAGGGTAGGTCGGACACCCCAGATATGTCTGACAGTACGTGATGATATGATTGCATGCTGGCTTGTTATGTTATATGAGGTAAAGGTAGTAAGAGGGGACCAGTCCCCGAGGATCGGTTGTTAGGACCGATGGGTAGTCGGCACCCCAGAATGGCTTGACACGGGTAGTCAGCACCCCATAATGGCTTGACATGGGTAGTCAGCACCCCAGAATGGCTTGACACGGGTAGGACGGCACCCCAGAATGGTCGTACCGGGTAGTCAGGCACCCCAGAATAGTCTGGCAGTATGTGTGTTATGTGTTCGTATGGTATGTGGTACGATGGGGGAACTCACTAAGCTTTGTGCTTACGGTTTCCAGTTTTGGTTTCAGGTACCTCCTCAGTTAGGGGAAAGGAGTCGGCGCGGTAGCAGCTTGTCACACACACACTCTCTGGTTTCCGCATTTATGAGCTTCACTGGGATTCGTACTCTAATATTTTGATTGGGTGTATGAATTGGCTTTTAGACATGGTTCACTTTGTGTTATGGTTTGATCAAACAATGTTTTTAGTTATTAATATTTTCTAAAGTAAGGTTTTAAAACAAAATTTTTGGTCGTGAAAATTGGGTCGTTACAAGTTGGTATCAGAGCCCTGATTTGAGGGATTCGGACACACCTTCGGGAGTGTCTGAACTCAAATCGAGGGATTAAAAGATTTTCTAAAAGAAAATGTTTTCTAAAATTGAGAAAAGAGTTTTGAGAAAGAACGAAGTGTGTGATGTGCGCGACCGGCCGAGCTCAAGTAAGTATTCCCCAAAGTACCCATACAAGTTTATGTTATGTTTATCAGCTTTTGTAGAACAGCATGCTAGAATAGGACTAAGGATCTAGGAGTGATGCCTTATGTGCCTGCTTTATGTGTTTCAGTTGTATGAGAATTGCATGCTAGATATTGAGTAGACAGTAAGTAGGATAGCTTGATTAGGTTATGCATGGTAGTATGAGCTTAGCACTAAATGCTAGCTCAGTTCCTGAAAGTAGATAGAGTTAATTGAGATTGTTACCCTTATCTGAATGTTGCTTGCTTCGTGCTACGTGGGACTCTGAATAATGGGTGTTAGCCATTAGGCGAATGCGTCACGTCACATGTGATCAGGGTTGAATAATCTTAGAGTGCCGAATTTGATCCTACTGCGCAGCTCTTGTTTGAGTCCAACCGTTGTAGGGACGAGTCAGGTACTCGAAGGATTATCTGAGCCTCGTCACATGTGATGGTATTCGGGTAATGGCTAATTGGCATTACAAGGAGGCCTGCAGCAGCTGAGGACTGGTTAGAGTGGAATTAGAGATTTCCCTAGGGCAAGCCTAGGATGAGTATAGCAGTGATCAGCAGAAGTGAAAGGGATCTGGTGGAGTCGAGGCATTCCTTGAAGAAGGTACGGATAGATGTGGAAGGTAGTATGGGCCCGTACTACTGAAAGCAGAGGATCCGTACCCGAACCAAGGAAGGCCAAGATAAGACCAGGGAACTTGTAAGTAGTTGTGATCCCTCAGGAAGTATCAGTATCACTAATGACTGTTGTGATGTATTGCAGAATGGTGGTACTTCGATCGAGGTCGGCAGATGGCGGTTCAGGAGAGGGGTCAGGTTCGGGATCAGGTTCCGAGCCGGTTGATGAGGGACTACGCGAGTTCATCGCGTCAGAGATCACCAGAGGCATCCTTGAGTCGACCCCCATTCTCTTTGGGTCGATCAAGGAAGGGATCATGGAGTTGATGGAGGATCGCCTTCGGGCATTCAGGAGTGATATGGCATCTAGCCAGTCAGGATCTCGCACACTGTCCTTCAAGGACTTCAGGGGCAGTGGTGCGCCGGATTTCCATGGGGTGAAAGACCCCATTGCTGCCAGGCGATGGATTGCAGACATCGAGTCTGCCCAGTTGACTAGCTTCTGCGCCGAGGGGTCGAAGGTGAGGTATGCAGCAGGGTGTTTACGGGACCGAGCCCGGGATTGGTGGGAGTCAGTGGGTGACTCGTTGGGAGCCTCAGCTATCGAGGCTATGACCTGGTCGGACTTTGTGTCCAGGTTCAGGGAAGAGTTTGCGCCGGCTGTCGAGCTTCAGCAGCTGGCCAGGGAGTTTCTAGACATGAGGCGGACGACGGAGACTGTGGCGGAGATCACCGCCAAGTTCCGGGAGAGGGCTTTGTTGGTGCCCCAGTATGCTGGTGACGAGGACATGAGGAGGACTCGTTATCATGATATGCTACGAGCTGACATCCGGGAGCATGTTAGTTTTTCGGCTTGCCCTACCTTGGACTCTATGATTGCCAGGGCAAGGGAGAGGGAGATAGATTTGGAGCACATCTGGAAACGGAAATTAGAGGAGGGTCAGGCAGGAGGGGCTTCGGGGAAGAAGCCCAAGGGATCAGATGGTAGGCCGAAAGGCCAGTCAGGACCGAGCCGTTGCAGGAAATGCGGCAGGCCGCACGAGGGGGCGTGCAGGATGGGATCATCAGGCTGCTACAAGTGCGGCAAGACTGGGCACATTAGCAGGGATTGCACTGCTCCGGCAGCAATCATTAAGACATCAGAGTTGCTGTGTTTCCACTGCAACCAGAGGGGCCACAAAAAGGCCAATTGCCCCCAGTTGACAGTCTCAGCGCCGGTGAAGGCGCCAGCTCTAGCGACCCTGCGGATCACGGATGGCCGACAGGGCAAGGCAGAGGCTCCAGTGGTGAGGAGCCGAGCATTTCAGCTGACTACCGAGGAGGCACGCGCCGCACCCGATGTGGTGACGGGTATGATTCTTTCCCTCTATCTTATTTTTATGATGTTATGTTATTGATATGTGCTCTGTATGTATATGTATGCATTAGGATCGTTCCATGTGAACGGCCTCCCAATTCAAGTGTTATTTGATTCGGGTGCGTCCCGATCATTTGTTTCCCTTTCGCTTAGCAAGAAGTTTCATGAGTCATCGGGCGAGTTAGATTGCCCTTTGGAGGTGGAGATTGCTGATGATCGATGGGTGCGAGCATCGATGGTATTTCGAGATTGCGTGCTGCGTTTGTTTGGGGAGCGCTACTTGGTAGATTTGGTCCCCATTCCGTTGCGTGGGACAACAAGGTGATTATAGGCATGGATTGGCTGAGCCCTAATGGGGCGGTGATAGATTGCGCGCAGCAGCTGGTGCGGGTCAGGACCCCAAGCGGGGGAGAGTTAGTGATTCATGGAGAGAGGCCTCAGTGTGGACCCACTGTATGTTCAGCAGCGGGGGCTAGGCGCTACCTTCAGCAGGGATGCGCAGGATATGTCGCGTATGTCATGGATACCCGGGAGGCGGGTAAGGCGACAGTGAGCGAGGTTCCGGTGGTCCGAAACTTTGCAGATGTTTTCCCAGAGGAGCTTCCTGGGATACCTCCGGAGCGACAGGTGGAGTTCAGGATTGACCTTGTTCCTGGTGCGGCTCTGATAGCCAAGGCGCCGTATCGGTTGGCTCCTCCCGAGATGCAGGAGTTGTCTACGCAGCTGCAGGAGCTGCTAGACAAGGGATTTATTCGTCCGAGCAGTTCACCCTGGGGAGCCCCGATTCTGTTTGTGAAGAAGAAGGACGGGTCGCATCGGATGTGTATAGATTATCAGGAGCTGAACAAGGTAACGGTGAAGAACCGTTACCCGCTTCCGAGGATTGATGACCTCTTTGACCAGCTTCAGGGAGCATTTTGGTTCTCCAAGATTAATTTGCGTTCGGGTTATCATCAGATGAGGGTCAGGGAGGAGGATATGCAGAAGACCGCGTTTCGGACGCGCTATGGCCATTATGAGTTCGTGGTGATGCCGTTTGGGCTCACCAATGCTCCTGCCGCGTTCATGGACCTCATGAACCGCGTGTGCAGACCGATGTTGGATCGGTCTGTGATAGTCTTTATCGATGACATCTTGGTTTATTCCAAGACTCGGGAGGAACATGAGGAGCATCTCAGTGAGGTGTTGGAGACCCTGAGGAGGGAGAGCTTGTATGTCAAGTTCTCCAAGTGTGAGTTTTGGTTGCGCGAGGTGCAATTTCTTGGACACCTCGTCAACCAGAACGGGATTTTGGTCGATCCGGCCAAGGTCGAGGCCGTGATGAGATGGGAGGTTCCGAAGTCTCCATCTGAGATTCGGAGTTTCCTGGGATTGGCAGGCTACTATCGTAGATTTATCCAGGATTTCTCCAAGATAGTCGTGCCCCTGACGCGGCTGACGAAGAAAGCCGTGGTCTTTCGGTGGGGACCCAAGCAGCAGGCTGCATTTGAGACGCTGAGACAGAAATTGTGAGAGGCGCCGATCTTAGCCCTGCCAGAGGGCGTAGAGGATTTTGTGGTTTATTGTGATGCGTCCATTTCTGGGTTGGGCGCGGTACTGATGCAGAGGGGGCATGTGATTGCCTATGCTTCGAGGCAGCTCAAGCCTCACGAGGCGAACTACCCGACGCACGGTTTGGAGTTGGGGCGGTGGTTTTTGCCCTCAAGATTTGGCGGCATTACCTCTACGGGGTTCGATGTACCATCTACACGGACCACAAGAGTTTGAGGTACCTCATGGATCAGCCGAATCTGAACATGAGGCAGCGTCGATGGTTGGACGTGGTGAAGGATTATGATTGTGAGATCCTTTACCACCCGGGAAAGGCCAACGTGGTGGCCGATGTGCTTAGCCGCAAGGCGGCGCCGATCAGGGACGTTTGCATGAAGATGACCGTGGTGACTCCCCTGTTGGAGCAGATTCGGGAGGCTCAACAGGAGGCTATCAAGGAGGAGCATCGGAAGAGCGAGCGCGTGATGGGTCAAGTTTCCTCTTTTGATTATGATAGCCGAGGACTATTGACACTACACCATAGGGTGTGGGTGTCGTATCGCGGAGGCGTGCGCCAGATTTTGATGGAGGAGGCGCACAAGTCCCGATTCTCTATTCATCCCGGGGCGACGAAGATGTATAGGGATCTTCGTCTAGACTATTGGTGGCCCTACATGAAGCGGGATGTGGCATGGTACGTCGAGCGATGTTTGACCTGCAGGAAGGTCAAGGCCGAACATCAGAGACCGCATGGCAAGATGCAGCCGTTGGATATTCCACTGTGGAAATGGGAAGATATCACAATGGATTTTATCATAAAGCTTCCCAGGACCGCACGTGGAGTGGATTCGATTTGGGTCATCGTGGATAGATTGACCAAGAGTGCTCACTTTATTCCGATTCAGGAGAGCATATCGGCCGAGAAATTGGCCGACATCTATATCAGGGAGATTGTGGCACGGCATGGGGTGCCAGTATCGGTGATCTCGGACAGGAATGTGCGTTTTACTTCCAGATTTTGGAAGAGATTCCATGACGAGTTGGGCACTCGTCTGCATTTTAGCACTGCCTTTCACCCGCAGACGGATGGTCAGAGCGAGCGGACCATCCAGACTCTGGAGGATATGTTGCGGGCGTGCGTGCTAGAATTCGGTGGTAGCTGGGATACCTATCTTCCCCTGGCCGAGTTCTCCTACAACAACAACTATCACGCGAGTATCGACCGCCCTCCCTTCGAGATGTTGTACGGACGGAGGTGCAGGACCCCGATATGCTGGGGTGAAGTTGGCCAGAGGGTCATGGGGAGCACCGAAGTGGTGCTCAAGACGACCGAGAGGGTCCAGCAGGTCCGGAGCAGGCTTCAGACTGCTCAGAGTCGGCAGAAAAGTTATGCCGACAAGCGTCGATCCAACTTGGAGTTCCAAGTTGGGGATATGGTTCTCCTGAAGGTGTCGCCTTGGAAAGGCGTCATTCGATTCAGGAAGCGGGGCAAGTTGGGCCCGCAATTCATCGGACCATTCAGGGTCATAGCCCGGGTGGGCAAGGTAGCGTATAGGTTGGATCTGCCAACCGAGCTCAGCCAGATCCACAGCACTTTCCATGTTTCTCAGTTGCGGAAGTGCTTAGTGGACGATTCAGTAGTAGTGCCTTTGGAGGATATTCAGGTAGATGACAGCCTGAATTACATTGAGCGCCCAGTCGCAATCCTCGACAGGAAGTCGAAGGATTTGGGGAACAAGAGGGTGGAATTAGTGAAGGTGCAATGGCAGCACCGCAAGGGTTCGGAATGGACTTGGGAGCCGGTGGACGAGATGATGGAGCATTATCCCGAGCTGTTTCGGGATCGAGCAACAGACTTCGAGGGTGAAGTCTAAAATAAGTGGGGGAGATTTGTGGCACCCGGTTCCTGGTACGTAAATCTTATTTGAGTATTTCTCTTCTTTTAGCCTTGGACTCGGCGAGTCACAGGTCCGACTCGCCGAGTAGATGCGGGACCCAGGACACGTTTAAGTTGTTGACTCGGCGAGTCCATATCCTGGACTCGGCGAGTCACAACTATTGGATGAAACCCTAAGTTTCAGGGGTTTGCACCCTATTTAAGCAACACCTCCGCCCCAGGCCAGCCCCCATTCTCTCCCCAGAGCTCCCAACCCTCATTTATGCTTGTTCTTTGAAGAGTTGAAGCTTTGTTGTGTGCTTTTTAAGGTTTTGAAGAAGAAAGGAAGTAGATCCAGAAGAAGGGAAGCCATCCAGGCATTATTGTGTTCTTCCAGCAGTTCCTTTGAGGTATAACCCGTTTTCCCCATGATTCTATGCTTAGTACTTCATTTAGGTCATTCTTGGACAAATCCCCAAGCTTGTATGTGCATTATATGTCGTAATAAGATGTTTGGTCTCTGGATCTAGGCAAGATCGAGCTCCAGGAGCTCAGATCTGTTAGCTTTATGGCCCCATGTTGCTTGTTCACCCTAGATCTACCCTTTTGAGGCATTTTGAGCCCTAAAATCCATATTGGTGAATATCCACACGTAAAGTTGGAAACTTTACATGTGATTCGTGTCCTAGAAGTCCAGATCTGTGAATGGCATGGACTGGAATCGAGCAAATCTGTGTATTTAGCGGGTGCATGGCAACGACTCGGCGAGTCGTTCATGTGACTCGGCGAGTCTGTTCGCGAGTCTCTGAGTTTGTCCACTTTTCGTAGTGTCGAGTGAGCAGTGAGTCACGGGGTGTGACTCAGTGAGTCGGAAGCTGAACTCATCTATGGAGGTACTCGGCGAGTCAATGCCCTGACTCAACGAGTTCAAGGCAATCTCCTTAGATCAAGAACAGACTCGGCGAGTTGTTCATACAACTCGGCGAGTCGCAGCATAAGTGTTCATCGGATGAAGATGAACTCGACGAGTTGTTCATACAACTCGACGAGTAGGATGAAGGACTTGAATACCAGTTTAGAAGGAGAACTCGTCGAGTCGTCGCCTAACTCGACGAGTAGGAACGGGATCCAGGACAATCGTTTGGGTGGTGACTCGGCGAGTTGGAAAGCCAACTCGGCGAGTCGGATCAACTGAAAGTTGACTCTGACTTTGACTTAGGGCATGGTCAGGGGTAAAATGGTCATTTTACCCAAAGGTCAGTGAGCAGTGTTTAATTGAGTATGTTGTGGGAATTGCAGCCGGAGGATTTCCGGAGCAGCAGCAGCAGCAGTAGGCAGTCAGTTCCCGATCAGATCAGCAGCTACTTCGAGGTGAGTTACCTTCCAGTAGCGGTGGGTCTACGGCCACAATGTCGGACCACCAGTAGGAGTTGTATGTTAGATGATTGTCTTTGTGATATCATCTAGGTTTGCTACTGCCTGATATGTTGTATGCTGGCATGATATGTATATGTGATAGTTGTAGAGTTCGGTTGTTAGGACCGAAGGGTAGGTCGGACACCCCAGATATGTCTGACAGTACGTGATGATATGATTGCATGCTGGCTTGTTATGTTATATGAGGTAAAGGTAGTAAGAGGGGACCAGTCCCCGAGGATCGGTTGTTAGGACCGATGGGTAGTCGACACCCCAGAATGGCTTGACACGGGTAGTCAGCACCCCATAATGGCTTGACATGGGTAGTCAGCACCCCAGAATGGCTTGACACGGGTAGTCAGCACCCCAGAATGGCTTGACATGGGTAGTCGGCACCCCAGAATGGCCGTACCGGGTAGTCAGGCACCCCAGAATAGCCTGGCAGTATGTGTGTTATGTGTTCGTATGGTATGTGGTACGATGGGGGAACTCACTAAGCTTTGTGCTTACGGTTTCCAGTTTTGGTTTCAGGTACCTCCTCAGCTAGGGGAAAAGAGCCGGCGCGGTAGCTGCATGTCACACACACACTCTCCTGTTTCCGCATTTATGAGCTTCACTGGGATTTGTACTCTGATATTTTGATTGGGTGTATGAATTGACTTTTAGACATGGTTCACTTTGTGTTATGGTTTGATCAAACAATGTTTTTAGTTATTAATATTTTCTAAAGTAAGGTTTTAAAACAAAATTTTTGGTCGTGAAAATTGGGTCGTTACATGAGGGTTTGCTCCAAAACCTTATTTTGATTCCTTTAATCGTGGCTAACATTCTTCAGGAAACAGGTGTTACAAAATATCCACAACCATTTTTTTAAGGTAGTAGCAGCGACAAATTTGCGATTATTATTGTCGCTGCTAATACTCTTATACGAAAAAGGAATTCTATATGTCCAATTCACATATATGATCAACAGAGAGGTTCTCTCTCGACATTTCACAATAATTGTGCTTTACCACCATTAGCGATGATGCCAATAGAGGTGATACCACTATTAGTAGTGACACTAGAACACGGAGTTTGGTTGTCGCCGCTAATAGTGGTGTCACCGCTATTGGTGTCGCTGCTAATGACATATTTTATTAGAGCTTAGTGCTTTTACTTTTGTAGTAAGAGCTTAACTTGGAACGATGAACATATGATTTTTTTTTCTCATGGTATAAACCTCTTCAATTTAGTTGTATATGTTTCACCAATGATTATGCATTTACATAAATATTAATTTTAGTTTTACTAGTTATTCATTAATGATTAAGTCATATATATTATTTGTGTATTTTATGTTTTACTTGTTATTTGTTTTAGCTTTACACGGATATTGGCTACGAAGAAAGATTCGTTTGAGAATATTTTGATCAAATGTATGAGGGAATTTATTGAATTTGATTTTAGAGTTCATTTATGTATGTGGTTGTTGGAATAATGTCCGACAAGTGATATATTCGCGAACGATAAAACTGATAGTAAATAACAAATTGAGTTTGTGGGTTGGACTACATCGGGATGAATATAAATGATGTATATGAAATATATAATTATGTATGAAGTTTTTTAATCACTTATGAATATATATATATATTTTTTTTATTAATTTCAATGTTGTGTACAAATATTCATTAATGATTAATATAAAAGATCTATACCAATTTTATATATGAAAGTTATCAGTGTAGACATGGGCTTGGTTTGTGTTGTGTTACTGAGCACTAAAGAAAAAGGGTTTCATGAAGGACTCGAACTCATGACCTCTACTTCACAAACCAAGATTGAAAGTGGTATTCACGAGATTTCAAAAAAAAACCCATGGATACTGATGCTATTGGTCTGGTTCTTCCTCCTGCCACTCCACCTCTGGCAATGTTCAGATCGTCGAAATATGTAGTTTTTATCAGCATAGTGCTAGCACCTCTATTTTCATTTGATCCCAAACTTGATGCCTGAAGAGAAGCTGTCAATTTAGCGTTGTTGCAACAACGACAATGATTGCAATTGAAGTTTGTTCTCTAGTTGTTAAACTGGGTGATCATTCTACCATGGAGGTAATCAAACTTGGGCTTATTTATATATTGGTGTTCATATTATTTCTTGCAATTGTGTTGTTATCCTTATACACAGTGAAAAACTAGTCGAGATTAATACTATTCTAAAATTTCATATTGATTCGCCTTGTTGATGTATTTGCTATTTTGGAACTCTGTACCGCTGATCGTGTTTTGTGTTTACACAGCTAATGGCTGATATGAATGAATTGGTACTAAGATGGATGTACCATGCTGTTTCAAGTTGTTTCATAATTCGGGGCCTTGACCCGAAGATCAAGTATCATAAGGCTTCGGGCTTTGGGGAAAGAGAGGTTTAGACCAATTTGGATGTGGGTAATGTAGATTGTGTGATCCAAGAGTTTAGTTTGTGTTGGAGTCAAAGGATAAAATGGGCAAAAGTGATGCTTCAAACTTCTTGCAAGAAATATGGATGTTTGTTGTGGAACTTTTTAGTCCAACATATCTAGATAATATTTTGGGGCTCTTCAATACTTTTCCGTGGATATAAAGATCGTCGAAAATGGTGTTGGAATGAAGAAGTTATGACCGTTTGAAGTTAGGAAAGTTTTTGGCTTAGCCGCATATGTTAGGTGTATGGGGAAGTACGTTGGGCATACTAGGGCATCCTGAGTACGCTGGGCAAATGCAATCAGTGCCTAAACCCTATTTTTGTGGTTTGAGCCCTATTTAAGCTCATTAACTTCCCCAAACCCATTCCATTCTGAGCCTCCACCTATCCAACACCTTCCCTTGAAAACCCTAACCCTAAATTGAGCCTTTTGAGGAAAAGAAGGTGTGCTTGAGTGCTTTGGAGTGTTCTTGGTTCATATTGGAGAAAAAAGAGCTATTCGGAGAAGTTTTCGTTGCATTGGAGCTTGTAGATCCAAACTTTTTTCACCTTGATCTTTCTTCTAGAGGTATAAAGTTTGAATCTTGATGATGTATTTGATAGATCTAGCTAGTCTTGGGTGTTATGAGCTTTTGGTCACTTTAGTGCATAAAGTTTAGATCTTGAAAGTTTGTGACCTTGTTTTGGATGAATTTGGAAACTTTATCCATCTAAACATCATATTGATTCAGATCTAAAGGCTTGAGACTTGGACTTAATGGATTAAGTTGGAAAAGATGCACTTTTTGTCCCTTTGAGACATACAAACTAGATCTTGGTTGTTTGGACTATTATAATGGATAAAGTTGGAAACTTTATCCATTATGGAGTTACTAGGAACCAAAAAAATGTGATCTTGGACCTTATTTTCCTTCCATGCATGAGCTAGGATGTCTTATAGAGTTAAGAAGTTATGATTTTTGGTATTGAGCATTAATAGCCATGTAAGATCATAAAGTTGGAAATTTTATGATTAAGAACATCATTTGAGGGCTAGATCTAGATTTTGGATGAAAGAGCTTAAGGATTAAGCTCTTAATGGGAAGAAAAGGTGGCAGTTGCATACGTTGGGCGTACCAAAGGGTACGCTACACGTACGTGGTCAGCCCCTCGACTCTGGTCAAACGCATAGTACGCCCTACGTACCTGTTGAGTACGCCCAACGTACTCACCGAATTGACCCAGTTGACTTTGACTTTGACCAGGAGTTTGACTTAGGGGCATTTTGGGTATATTAATGATAAGTTAAGTTTGGTCATGTTCTAATGAATAGGTGACGGGTAGAGATGATATTCAGAGCAGTGTCCTGTTTAGCGATATTTCAGATTGGGAGGTAAGTCTCTTCACTTTACTCGTGTGTAGAAGGCACCAATGCTTGCCCACCAGATTATGTGCGTAGGACGATAGTTGTCCTTGTGACACTTACTGTTATGCCTATATGTGTTTGTTGCCTTTATGACTCTTACTAATATGATTGTATGCTTAGTTGTAGGGGTGAAATAGACTTAATATCGGTTGAAAGAGACTGAAGGGGGTGAAATAGGCCTAGTACTGGTAGAAAGATACCGAAGGAGGGTGAAATAGACCCAATATCGGTTGAAAGATATTGAAGGGGGTATGTTATAGGGTATTTTGGGGAAGTAATTAAGCTTTGTGCTAACGGTTTTTTGTTTGTAGTTTCAGGTACTTTGGGTTCGAAAGGGAAGGGCCTGACATGACTACACCGCATCCACCAGAGTTTTCCGCATTGGCAATTTTCAATATTTACTCTGATGTCTAATAAATATATTCACTTTGATCGGTTTTGGAACAACTCGTTTTTATGGTTTGTTGTTTTATAAATGAAAATTTTACTATTAATTTTTGGGAACGTCATAATGGAAGAACCGTATTGAAGCATGGGATCGGTTTCCAAGGTTTATTTCACATCACATAGTTGGCTTGCAAATGGTTTTCATATTTCTCTATGTCTGCGTTCTAATCGTTATAGGCCTTATTTTTCGGTGACGATATATATATATATACACACACACACACACACACACACACACACACACAATAATAATAAAATAAAAAAAAAAAAAAAAAAAAACACTTTAAAATCGGAGAAAGACCACTTGCCTCCAAAGAGAAATATCATCTATATGATAAAAAATTATAATCATAAACTAATATCTCAAGTCTCCCACGGGATTATACCCACACTCTCCAAAGTGTTGGACTATCACTCTTCTACACTCTAAAATGAGAAAAAAAAACTAAAAAAAAAAAAACAAAAACAAAACACTCTTTAAGTATAATTAAAGATTGAGGTGCTCTAGAACCAAAGCTTTGGTTTCCTTTAGTAAGCTTGGATACCGCCCAAGTTTTACCCATTTACCAATGTGGGATGAGAAAATCCTATCTTTTTCATGTTAGAAAAATATCTCAACAATCTCCATCTTAGATAAATGAAAAAAACCAGAAACGACTTAAAGGACAGGGGCGGAACACGAGCATAGGAAGGAGGGGGCTGAAAACAAAGACTTTAAAATATACTATACATACAAGTTTAATTTGGTTAAAAATTATATAACAACATGAGCAACTTTAGATCAGTTCTTAAGAACACAATGAAATTATTTTCATCCAAAACATACTTGAGGGTTTTGATGTTTTCTTTGTAGAAACCCATCACTAATATTTTTTTTTCTCATGTAGCTATACGCTACATAGCAAAAGTTATAACAAAGAGCAAATAAAATAACAGATCACATAGTCTGACAAAGAACTTATTTAAAATTTTGCATGAAGAAGATAATAATAACATAAAAATCTTGAAAAGCATCATAGGATTTTTATCTTAAAAACAATACCAGTTCCGCCTAAATCATATATATCATTCTCATAATTCATTATGGTTTTGTTTTCAATAAACAAAAAATGTATACTTTATGATTGTAGGCATTTACTATGATACTTATATTTCAATGATATTTTTATTTTATCAAGTTTTGTTAATTTGCTCTCAATAACAAATTAATAAAATAAAAAATAAAGTAATGTTTTGCAGCTTTTGGGTTAGGCTTTTCAGGTTTCATATCACCCTTTATGTATTGATATTTGATGTATTGAGCGTGTCTTTACAATATTTTTCATTTGTAGTAAGAGAAGGAAAGATAGAGAGAGAAAAAATAGAAAAGAGTCCACATACGTTTACTCAGGTGGAGGAGACCGGAGAAAAGGCGACTACATGAGGAGCACACGACGGTGTTTAGTGATGATAATCCGGCGACTTCTTGGAGGTGAGAGAGAGAAACTATACAGAATAGGTGATCAATCCGGCGACTACTGCAGAGGAAAGAGAGAATATACATAAGAGGAGATCAATTCGACGAACGGAAGAAGAGAGAAAGAGTTCACGTATAAGAAGAGTTAGTATGACGGTTTTCTTCTTCTGGTTAGGTTTGAGAAAATTTTCCGGCGGCCTCAATAATATTTTAGGGTGATTTTGTTTTCTTAAAGTCAAAGCTTCAAAGCTTGGATTAAACGATTGTAAAATAGATTAGATGTTTTTTATTTAGCATTTACATGGTTTCCTTATTTTAATTTTAAAGAAGATTTATTCTAATTTTGTTAGTGATTTTTTGAACTTTTGGATAATGAGAGATTTAGTTTCTTGAATATTGTTTGTAACTAACATCTGTTGCGCAGTGTGCTGCTAAACTTGAAATTGGAGGGGCAATTAGTCACTTAATTGCTATTTTATTACTAAATAACCATATGTAAAGATATGTATAGGTATTAGAAAGCTAAAATCCAGGGGGGCCATGGCCCCTCCTGGCCCCAAAGAGCCTCCGCCACTGTTAAAGGAACATCATTTTCGCACACAATCATAACTATAAAGACATAAAATTATGATACGTCATCATAAAAGAGTATCATAGTTAGAATACATGGTAGCATCATAAGAACTTCACATCGACATATATGGAAAAATTTTAATTGTTATTTATTTTGTGTCTAGTTAATATAACTCATGTAAAGCAGTTTTTCTATTTCCCGGTGGATCCGATCCCGACTTTACCTATACTATCCTTTGGTATAATTTACCAGTATTTTTATATCCATATTATCTTTTGGTTAAACGACTTAAGGAATTGGCGTCATTCTTGGGTACATGGTATTTGATCCATAATCAAAGCTAAAGGGTTATGAAATGAATTTTAGGCTGAATCTATAACTGTTGTATATATGTTGAACCTATCACCTAAAAAGGCATTATGGAATATGATTACATTTGAGTGTATGATTTCAAACCCAATCATGTCGATCTTTAGATTTGGCTCTGTTAGCATAACTTCGTCTTCGGTTGAGTCGGTGTTGATGGTAAGAAAGAAAACTCGTTAGCCACATCCCAGGAGAATGCTCTGGCGAAGAAGTTGGTTTTCAGGTGAAAGTTTTTGAATGAGTGGGTATGTAATGACTTTATTAGTATTGAGTCTGGTCAGTGGCGGAGCCAGGATCAAAGTAAAGGGGTATCTTAATTTTTTTTAGGGTAACCTAATTTTTTCCCCGGGGTACTTGAGTTTCCCGGATTCGGTTCCAGTTTTAAACCCAAATCTTAATCGAATCCTTAGCTAACCTCAAGTCTTGTTATATAAACATGAAGTTGAAGTATATTTTGATACTTGAATCGATGTGGGACTCAAAGTAGATATCAAATAAAGCATGAGCATAACTGGTGTATATAATAGAAAAAAAATGGTTGAGTTTACATGTGTTTGGCGATGTGGGATAGAATAGCTAGGAAAATAAAACAAAAATAAACAAAGAATATGTAAGAAGCGAAAATAGAACTTGAGACCTTTGCTTGACTAAGCCAACACCTTAACCAGCAGACCAACTGTTTGTTTGTGTTTATAAGTGGAGGGATGCGTATATATACACTATACCGATTTTTTTTTGAGGGATACGTAAACAAAAATCACACTACCGAAAAAAAATTTGAGGGGTATCCCAGGCTACCCTAGGATCCCCTTGGATATGCCCCTGAGTGTGGTCCTTCCTAGTAAGGCTTGGTGAAGGTCTCACTTTTAAGGGACAATCACATCATGCCTAGTATCGGACGATAAAATTTATTGGAGGATCATTTCTCTTCCTGTCAACTGATTTATGATTGGCTTAGAGGGAATACTATAAGTGGTGCACCCACTACTACTTGCGGATGTAAGTAATGTTTAGCCGCAAGGCGATTTGACCGTGGACATGCAACCTGTGTGCCATGCAACGAGGCTAGCATGAGGTGGATCGGCTTGGCAACAAGGCTACGAGATAACCATAGTGAAGGTTCTTGATGGAAGAGTTTCTATAAAGATAATTGAGCATTTCCGCCATTAGGTACTTTTGACTCGGTGGCCGTATAGAAAAAAAATTATAAAAGGATAAAATATTTAATAGGTCATAAAAGAATTTTTTTAAAATAACTATTAAAATATAATGGTTTATTTAATAAGGATATAAATCAGGTAACAATTTTTTTTTTTGTAGGAAGGTAAGAAAATTTTTTTCGACTTATTTTTTTGGCGAAAAAAAACAAATGAATCACCAAATGAATCAATAATAACATTATTCACCAAAAAAAATCCCGAAAAAATATTTCGATGATTCATTTTTATGATGATTTTGACGATATTCACTAAAATTGTCATAAAAGTGAATATTTTCTTGATTTACCTAAAAATGAATCATAAAAATGTTTTTTTCGGAATTTTTTCTTGTGAATCATCTTACTTTTGAATCATCTAATGATTCATTTCAATTTATGCTAAGAAAATATGCATATAAAAAAATTTCTTACCTTCCTACCAAAAATTTGCTTCTTATTCGATCTTGACTCTATTTAATATATATATATATATATATATATATATATATATATATATATATATATATATATATATATATATATATAGGCCTAGGTTATTGTATTCAAAGTAATTATTGTGTTATTGTATTCATAACTGTGGGCCAATCAATTTTACTTATTTTAAGAAAGTGATTTATATATATATATATATATATATATATATATATATATATATATATATATATATATATATATATATATATATATATTATTGAATTAAAATAGATTTAATAAAGGAAAATTGCATATTTTAAGGGATCATAGATTCTATTAATTTTGAAAATCCGATTTTACGAATTATAACTATTTTCATTCGGACATTCTGACAGAATATGTTTATTTATTTAATTATTTACTCAAAAATAAAAATGTTCTTGAATCATAAATTCTTGAACTTCTTGTAGAATAACAAATTCTTGAACAATCAATTGAAGAATAAAAACAAAAAATACATTATTTCTTATAGAATACGGTTAACAAATTCTTGGCCCACATTTATGAATACGATAACATAATACTTAGTTTAAACAAATGAACCTAGCTCTCTCTCTCTCTCTCTCTCTATATATATATATATATATATATATATATATATATATATATATATATATATATATATATATAATAATAATAATAATAATAATAATAATAAACCATTAGATTTTAACAGTTATTTAAAAAAAATCATTTATGACCTATTAAATATTTTATCCTTTTACTATTTTTTTTTTGTAAACAGCCACGAGCCAAAAACAAGCCCTTAGACCCTAACATGTAATGAATTAAATTAATAAATTATATAAACTATTTTTTAATAAATTAACATTAGTTGATCTCTACACATGATCAACTTGATGATACCTTTATCAAACTATCACATGCTCTTCGATTTGCTTTTCTTTGTTCCAAGTTTCAGATTACTACTCATCATCCGTTTGCAGGAGCATACCAAACGTAGTATATTTTGGCCAAATGTACTATATAGTTGGCTCTCTAAAGCTCAGATTTATGTGAAACATTCCCAATATATAATTTCTTAGTTTATGAATATTGTTTAATTCAAGACAAATACAACACAACCGAAAGTTTTCCAAAATTAATCAATCTTTTACACAAACGAGTGATACGAAGTGAATTAATATCCTACCTTTTTGGATGAAACAAAAAATTATGATCTTTGTCATACTGATTACAATCCTATTCCCAATAAAACGTACATGAATATCAAACATGATACAAGATTATAAGACCATTATTTTAAACAAGGCTTCAATTATTTAACAATACCAATCAACTGGATATAACTTCCTAGAACGTATCCTATCAATTTGTGGTTGTATTCACTAAAACAAGAAGTAGATTTGCAAGCTTTTGTTTTCTTCATTCTATGATGAAGAAATTTATAGGTTTTCAAGGTTACAAACAATCTAACAACACAACAGAATCATAAATAATTTATGGGTACATGCAACCTACAGATCCATGATATTTTCTCATTATAATAACATACTTATGAAACAATCAACTAATCTATGTATTATCTAAAAACACAAAGATTCGAACATATACCTTTTGTTATAACTGAATACAAAAACCTAGATCTTTAAGTCTTCCTTTGGAAAACATGTAACAATAGTGTGGATGCCTCTAATAGCTCACACTCAATAGCCTAGAAACCCTAGGAACAAAATTGGAGAGAGGAGACAAGAGATCCGGATTCTGCCTTATGTATGCTCAAGAGTTGGTTTAGGCTTGTTAGTTTTCCATTTTTTTACTTGATGAATATCCAGATTAAACCCTAATTTGAATAATTAAATAACAAATTTAATCTATTCAAATCAATTATCCTTATCAGGAGCTTCCTTCTGGAACCTCTCGAAAACCGTCCACCAGAGAGAAGTTCTAGAATATTCTCTCTTGCTCAACTATTGAATAATTGCAATTCAACCGTTGCACCTTTAATTAATTTTAATTAATCAAAATTAATTTTAAGTTAATTATTAACCATTTTTTATTAACTTTTTAATCATATAATAAAATTAACAAAACATTTCCTCACTCTCCGAAAGACGTTTCTATCTATTTTTAATTATTGAAGGTAACCTAAAAAGGACTTTGCTTTTATTCCATAAAATTATACTAATTTAGTTATGCTCTTAGACATATAATCCAAAAAATAACAAAAGAAAGAGAGATGTTTTAGAAGGAAAGACAACACCCCCTACCACTAACAATTGAAACTGAAAACGGAATCAAAGATGTTTTATTCAAAGAAACTTGGCAAACCCACTTACTTTTGATACTTCTTCACATCTTAATACTACATCCTTCTTTTAATCTTATAACATGATCATTACTCACTAATCCAATTTAGAAATGAGATTTTTGTATTTTTGAAAAGTGATAAACATAATCTAATACGACACATAATCTGAAATATCTAATAGTTTCTACTAATATGATTTATGATAAACATAATATGATAATTTGAATTATGGTTCGATATTCAACTTAATACTAGTGATTATATCGATTTTCGATTCAACTATTCTAGGCTTCCCATTGGAAAAACCAATTTCTGATTCAAGGCTGCTAAACTGGAACAAAAAGGAAAGTAAAGTGGTAAACAATACTGGAATATCTCGCTAATTCGTTGTTTTCTATCTTCAGAAGGTGCAATTGGAAGTTCGTTGAATTCTGATTCGCCTTAGTCTGTTAGTCGATTAGCAGAACTAGCATATGTCTTATGCTTCGACCTTTATGGCTATGTATAGTCGATTAGCAGAACTAGTATATGTCTTATGCTTGGACCTTTATGGCTATATATATACACACACACAACAAAAAAACCGCTATTTCTTCCCAAGATCGCAGCTATTGGTTTGTCGTTATCGCTAAAAATACGCCGCTAAAGAATGATGTTTGCGCTAACGGATGAAAAATGTTCGCAGTCATTTTTAGGGTATTAACGGCGACAAAATCGCCACTATTCGCCGCCGCTAATATTGCTATTGTTAAAAAAACGTCACTAAAGAACGATGTGTCGTTAATGGAGGGAAAATATCCGCAACCATTTTTGTAAGGTATTAGCAGCGACAAAATTGCTATTATTATTGTCGCTGCTGATACTCTTGCACGACAAATGAATTATATATGTCCGATTCACATGTATTATTTGTTTGTTTATGTTTACTTGTTATTTTTTAAGCTTTACACGGATATGGGCTATGAAGCCTCTTTGTTTGAGAATATTTTGATCAAATGCTTGAGGGAATTTATGGAATTTGATTATAGAGTTCATTTGGGTGTGTAGTTGTTGGAATAATGTCCGAAAAGTGATATATTCATCAACGATGAAATTGATAGTAAATAACAAATTGAGTTTGTGGATTCTCTTTCATATATATATATATATATATATATATATATATATATATATATATATATATATATATATATATATATATATATATATATATATATATATATATATATATATATGTTTATGGAAAATAAATATTTAAGGCATCAAATTAGAAACCAATTATCAATTCACACTTGTCATTTGTAGAAGTTAAAGTACGAAACTCGTTTCGTTTGGATTAAATTTACGAATTTAGTCCATGTGGTTTTCTTAAAATTATATTTAGTCCAACAGTATTTGTTTAGATGTGGCAACCAACCTCTCATCTTCCCTTTCCAGTTCATCATCCTCTTTCATGAAGAAAAACCTAGAAAAAATTCTATACGATTAACAACATTTGTAAAATCAAAATACATTGAGGGAAAATGTTGGCTCTCACCACCAACTTTTACTAGATACAATTCATCTTCACTATGAATCTGCATATCGAAATTCCAAATTCAAATAACATATCTCAAATCCAACACCCACCATTATATTGACTACATTGTACATCTCTATCTTCATCTTTCATCTTCATTTTCATCAGTGATTTTTGAAAGAATACATTTGAAAGAATACACATACACACTAGATTTTCAAAGATTGATCTTCAAGAAAAAACATGAAGACACACGTACATCAGATGAAGAAACCCTATTAATCGTGTTTATCTTGTTGGGTTTTCTATTGGGTTTTTAGCCCATGAGGAAAGCCCATTTTTTTTTAGCCCATGTATATATATGTGGGACATGCCTTAATTTCTCTAACACAAAACAAAAAGGTTTTCAGCCACCAAGAGAGCAAAAGAGAGTAAGAAGCAAAAGAGGGTTTTTTTTAATTCCCGTTTTTGAAGATACACCTGAAGTGTTTGGTAATTTACCGGAGATCCAACGGTCCGTTTCCTTTGATTTTTGGACAGCAGCTTCCTAACACCTAGGCCTTCAGATCCAACGGTTGAATTTCCGAGATCAGCTCCAGAGACTCGGGAATCGTCGCCTTTGTTTGCTGCTGGAAATCAAGAACGTTTTTGGTGATATTCTTCTTTGTCTTTGCTTATTTGATTCCATATGCTTGATGTGATTTAGTTCCAAGTATATAATGATTATTGTATGCCTCTAGTACATCTAGAGAAGATTTTTTGTATTGCTCAAATATTGGTGATAGTGGATTTGAAGCGGCTCTAGTAGTCCCGTGGTTTTACTCTCCTTTCTTGAGAGGTTTCCACGCTAAAATTCCGGTGTCGTTATTGGTTGATTACTTATAGTTTTGGGTTGATTATATTGATCATATAACTTGCATTGGGACTGTCTTGTTGCAAGTAAAAATATCCTATTTGTTTGCATCCTAAAATGTTCATTCAAGACGGGAATAGTTTAGTCAAAGGTAGTATTATTCCGCATTGTTGTTTACCGTTGTGGCTGTGTTTTTCCCATCAGATTGGTATCAAAGCGTGGTTCTTGTTATTAGGTTACTTGTTTGAACAATGGAAGCTAATACAAATAGGATTGTAAATTTGAATGATTCTAATTATCATGTTTGGAGAGGCAAGATGGAAGACCTTCTTTATGTGAAGGATTATTACATGCCTGTGTTTAATACTGAAAAACCCGATGATAAAATAGATGCAGAGTGGAATATTTTGCATAGAAAAGTTTGTGGGTATATTCGACAATGGGTTGATGATAATGTTTTGAACCATATTAGCGCGGAAATTCATGCTCGTACTTTGTGGAACAAGCTTGAGCAGTTGTATGCTCGGCAGACCGGGAACAATAAATTGTTCCTGATTAAACAGTTGATTGGCTTGAAGTACCATGATGGGAATCCTATTAGTGATCATTTGAATTCTTTCCAGGGAATTATTAATCAGCTTGCAGGAATGGGTATCAAGTTTGAAGATGAGTTACAAGGTTTATGGCTCCTTGGCACTTTACCAGATTCTTGGGAAATTTTTAGGACATCCTTGTCCAACTCTGCACCAGATGGTATTATCACCATGGAATTGGCTAAAGGCGGTGTTTTAAATGAAGATATGAGAAGAAAGTTACAAGGTTCCTCTTCACATTCAGATGTCTTGGTCACAGAAAGCAGGGGGAGAAGTCAAAGTAGAGGTCTGAATAACAAAGGGAAGCATTGCAGTAAATCTAAAGGAAAGTTTGCTGACTATGAGTGCAATCATTGTGGTAGAAAAGGGCACACAATACGATTTTGTAGACAATTGAAAAGGGAGAACAAGAAGGCAAATTACAACAATCAAAAGAACAACCACAAGAAAGATGATGGTGGTAATGATACTGCTGAAGTTAACACTGCTACCGAAGAGTTCTTTATTTGTTGTGATTATGATATGGTTACACATGATGATTCGAGTTGGGTTGTTGACAGTGGTGCTACTTGTCATGTGACATCACAAAGGGATTTTACACATCTTACACTCCTGGTGATTTTGGGAATGTTAAGACGGGTAATAATGGGTTATCAAAGATTGTTGGAGTCGGAGATATTTGTTTGAAGTTTGAGACTGGGATGGAGTTGGTTTTACACAATGTAAAACATGTTCCAGATATTAGACTTAGTTTGATCTCTGCTGGCTTACTTGATGATGATGGTTACCATAGTACCTTTGGTGGTGGCATTTGGAAACTCACTCGTGGTTCTTTGATTGTGGCAAGAGGTGAAAGAAGCTCAAAGTTATACATGACACATCCGAAGATCTCCAAAAAATCAATCCATGCATCGATACATTGTTACATGACCGATCTGTGGCATAAGAGACTTGGTCACATGAGTGAAAAGGGGATGTCTTTGTTGTTGAAGAAAAATGTGTTGACCGGTGTGCATGATGTGAATTTGAAGAGATGTTCTCATTGTCTGGCAGGTAAGCAAAATAGAGTTTCCTTTAAGAGTCATCCTCCTTCCAAGAAGGAGAATATACTTGATCTGGTACATTCCGATGTATGTGGTCCGATGAAGACTAGGACACTTGGGGGTTGCTTGTATTTTGTCACATTCATCGATGACTATTCAAGGAAGGTATGGGTTTATACTTTGAAGACTAAAGATCAAGTATTAGGTGTGTTTAAGCAGTTTCATGCCTTGGTTGAGAGACAAACTAGGAAGAAATTGAAGTGTGTTCGGACAGATAATGGCGGTGAATACATTGGTCCTTTTGATGCTTATTGTAGAGAGCAAGGTATTCGGCACCAAAAGACTCCTCCAAAGACACCCCAGTTGAACGGTTTAGCAGAACGGATGAATAGAACTTTGGGTGAAAGAGTTAGATGTTTGCTTTCACATGCAGGATTACCTAATTCTTTTTGGGGAGAAGCTTTGAATACAGCGGTACATGTTATTAATCTTACTCCCAATGTTCCTTTGTCTTTTGATGTTCCTGACAGGGTTTGGAGTGGAAAAGATGTTTCGTATCGTCATTTACGGGTCTTTGGATGCAAGGCTTTTGTGCATATTCCCAAAGATGAAAGATCAAAGCTTGAAGTGAAGACCAAGCCGTGTATATTCCTTGGTTATGGCCAAGATGAATTCGGTTACAGGTTATATGATCCAGTTCTGAAGAAACTCGTAAGGAGTCGTGATGTTGTATTTGTTGAAGATCAGAGTTTAAAAGATATTGAGAAGACAAAGATAGTTCCTCAATATACTGATGACCGTGTTGATTTGGATCATGTTCCCCCTCAACATTTTGAGCTAATTAATGAAGATGTTCAGAATGATGAACAACATGGTACTGATGACAATGATGTTCCAGAGCAGTCGGGATTAGATGAGGATTTTCATCCAGAGTTACCAGCACCTGATATACCACCATTTGTCCCACTTAGGCGGTCTACGATAGATCGTCATCCTTCCACCCGTTATTCTACTGATGAGTATATTTTAGTCACTGATGGGGGAGAACCTGATTGTTATGCAGAAGCTATGGAAGATGAGCATAAAAGAGAGTGGGTTGAAGCTATGCAAGATGAGATGAATTCCTTGCATGAAAACAATACCTTTGAGTTGGTGAAGTTTCCTAAAGGCAAGAGAGCTTTGAAGAACAAGTGGGTATACAAAGTGAAGAATGAAGAACATACCTCACGACCTAGGTACAAGGCCAGATTGGTGGTCAAAGGATTCAGTCAAAGAAAGGGTATTGATTTTGATGAGATTTTCTCTCCGGTCATGAAGATGGGTTCCATTCGGGTGATTCTTGGTTTGGCTGCTAGCCTTGATCTTGAGGTTGAGCAAATGGATGTCAAGACAGCTTTCCTTCACGGTGACTTGGACAAGGAAATTTATATGGAGCAACCTGAAGGTTTTCAGGTTAAGGGAAAAGAAGACTATGTGTGTAGGCTTCATAAAAGTCTTTATGGGTTGAAGCAAGCACCAAGACAGTGGTACAAGAAATTTGAGTCAGTCATGGGTGAGCAAGGCTACCGCAAGACTACTTCAGATCACTGTGTTTTCTTCCAGAGGGTTGGTGATGATGATTTCATCATTTTGTTGCTTTATGTTGATGATATGTTGATTGTTGGCAAGAATGCGGAGAAAATTGTTCAGCTAAAGAAACAATTGAGCAAGTCTTTTGCTATGAAAGACTTGGGGCCGACAAAACAGATTCTTGGCATTCGGATTACTAGAGATAGAGCTTCAAAGAAGTTGCATATGTCACAAGAGCAATACATTGAGAAGGTGCTTTGCAGATTCAACATGGATAAAGCTAAAGTGGTTAGTTCGCCCCTAACTACCAACTTTAAGCTGACTGATAGAGATTGCCCTTCTACTAAGAAGGAGATTGAAGAGATGGATAGAGTTCCATATGCATCAGCCGTTGGGAGTTTGATGTATGCCATGGTGTGTACAAGGCCAAATATTGCCCATGCAGTTGGTGTTGTTAGTCGGTTTCTGTCAAATCCGGGAAAAAAGCATTGGGAAGCAGTTAAGTGGATTTTCAGATATCTACGTGGTACTTCCAAATTGGGTATAACATTTGGAAATTGAGCACCTATGCTTGTTGGTTATACAGATTCTGATATGGCAAGAAACAAGGACAACATGAAATCCACTTCTGGATATTTGATGACTTTTGCAGGGGGAGCTGTGTCATGGCAATCACGACGGCAAAAGTGTGTTGCCTTGTCCACCACTGAGGCTGAGTATATGGCAGCAATAGAAGCATGCAAAGAGTTATTGTGGCTGAAAAGATTTATGCAAGAGCTTGGATTTATGCAAAAACGCTACATGGTTCTTTGTGATAGTCAAAGTGCCATTCACCTTGCTAAGAATTCTATGTTTCACAAAAGAACAAAGCATATTGATGTGAGGTATCATTGGATTAGAGACACACTTGAAGACAAATTGTTTGAACTTGAAAAAGTTCATACTGATGATAATGGTTCCGATATGTTGACTAAAGTTTTAGCAAGGTAGAAGTTGAAGATATGTTGCTCGATCGCCGGGATGGCGAACTCTTCCTCATAGGCCAAAAAAGGGGAGATTTGTTGGGTTTTCTATTGGGTTTTTAGCCCATGAGGAAAGCCCACTTTTTTTAGCCCATGTATATATATGTGGGACATGCCCTAATTTCTCTAACACAAAACAAAAAGGTTTTCAGCCACCAAGAGAGCAAAAGAGAGTAAGAAGCAAAAGAGGGTTTTTCTTAATTCTCGTTTTTGAAGATACACCTGTAGTGTTTGGTAATTTCCCGGAGATCCAACGGTCCGTTTCCTTTGATTTTTGGACAGCAGCTTCCTAACACCTAGGCCTTCAGATCCAACGGTTGAATTTCCGAGATCAGCTCCAGAGACTCAGGAATCGTCTCCTCTGTTTGCTGCTGGAAATCAAGAACGTTTTTGGTGATATTCTTCTTTGTCTTTGCTTATTTGATTCCATATGCTTGATGTGATTTAGTTCCAAGTATATGATGATTATTGTATGCTTCTAGTACATCTAGAGAAAATTTTTTGTATTGCTCAAATATTGGTGATAATGGATTTGTAGCGGCTCTAGTAGTCCCGTGGTTTTACTCTCCTTTCTTGAGAGGTTTCCACGCTAAAATTCCGGTGTCGTTATTGGTTGATTACTTATAGTTTTGGGTTGATTATATTGATCATATAACTTGTATTAGGGCTGTCTTGTTGCAAGTAAAAATATCCTATTTGTTTGCATCCTAAAAGGTTCATTCAAGACAGGAATAGTTTAGTCAAAGATAGTATTATTCCGCATTGTTGTTTACCGTTGTGGCTGTGTTTTTCCCGTCATATTTTCCGAAATTCCAGTGAAAATAGAAACCCTGAAATCGATATTTTCAACAAACTAACAAAAACCGAAGCCCTAATCTTTTGAAATCGATATGCAAGAAGGAACTGATCTGGGGGGAAGTTCTATTCCATCGCAGGTTTACGAACATTTCATTCTCCACGCTACCCACTACCCTACCAGTGGTTAAAAGAAACGAATTTAACTGGAGGGTGAAGTTGATGAACAATAAAATCTAGGGTGGTGGTGGTGATCGATGTTCTGTAATTATTATGATTTTTCAGAGTAAGGATTTTTGATCTAGTGTTTCGATGTGGTTAGCATCTGAAATTCGTCAAACGCAGGTGTAGGGAGATTAAAGGAAGGTGTGTGTGGTGGTGCAGGTATGTGAACGTAGAGATAATAGAATAGATGGTTGAGTATTTGGGGGGTGAAAGTGTTTTGTTTTAATTCTATTTAAGGCGTGGATTTTATAGATGGTGGCTTTAGTGCTTATTCGAATTATGCCGACTAAGTCTCGTTTTTACTCTTTTCATTTTGATTTCAATTGTTTCTTTTAGTCAAATCTTATTGGTTTTCAATGATAGTGGCTTTAATGCCTTTCCTTTGTATTAAATGTTACGTTGAAAGAACCGAAATCAATTTTTAATTAGAGATGATTTCCATGTATTAAATCAAAATTGACCTTTGTCTATTCTAATTTTAAGCTTTCCTCTCAGATTGATATAGGATTAAGGATTAATAGATTAGGAGAAATACTCTAAACCATAGGGACCATTTGTGTAATTACTTTAAATTTAATTGTAACCCTAATATTTATTTTCCATATAACCCTTCCCTATATATATATATATATATATATATATATATATATATATATATATATATATATATATATATATATATATATATATATATATATAAAAAAGTTATTGTATTCTAACTAATTATTATGTGGATGTAGAAATGATTGTGGACCAATTATTTTAATTATTTTAGGAAAGACATTTATCCATATTATTAAAAAAAAAATAATACCATTTTATTAAAAGAAGGGTAAATATGTATAATTCCAGGACTTTCAAATTATGAAACACAAATTTAAAAATGAAATTTTCGGATTTTAATGGATAATTTTGAATTCTGACTTTTTTTAATTAATTAAATTTTTAACTCTGTCAAAATATTATTTTGTTAGAACGATGTTCTATTATATTGTTTTGTTAGAATATTATTATATTAGAATAGTAATGAAGAATAATAAAATTCTTGAACCTGAAATTGAATAATAACAACATTCCAATATATTCATACACATCCGAACTTAAATACAAATTCATAAATATTCTTACAAACTAATATATTTTAATATAATTGTATATATTCTAACAGAATATCATCAAAATGAATAAAATTCTTAAGAATAACATTCTCAAATAAACAAATATTTAACAAATACATTTAATCTTCTTCAGTGGTCCAAATAATCAACTTGTTTACACTTAATCTTCTTTAATGTGACTTGTTATTGAACTCAATTCCAAGTCCTTTTCTTATATGATCAATTCTTGATTCCTTCTTCAAGTCATTATGAAAGAATAATTCAATACCAAATGAAAAAGAAAATACTAAAGTCCTTTGTACAAATTTGCAGACTTGTGAATTGCACCAAAATTTATAACCAAGAATTGTAGAAAATGCACAGATCGTAGAGGAAATATCGAGATTCCATTTCGACAGAATCGGAATTCAAGATTCTATTTCGACATTAAATGAAATTCAAGATTCAATTATGGCATAATTACCCTCACCATTATTATATATGAATGCAAAATGGAAATTTATAATGTTAAATAAAAAAAAGGAATGTATGATGTAACAGAGTATTGAATGATGTCATATAGCACTAAATTGCATCAGGATATGTACATATACAATAATTTTCTCGATAGTATGATGTTGAAGACGACCAAACCATATAGCACCAAAATTGCATTAGAAAGTTTCTAAGCATAGTAAATCAGAGTATAATGTCAAATGATCAATATTGGGAAGGATTTGGACTATATCTTTGACCGATGGTTAAAGGAGCACAAACAAGAGAATAAGTCTATGCAGCAACATGAAAGGAACCAAGAGTTCATTCATGTGCTCATTTCCATTCTTCACGGTGATTCTAAAGAGCAATTCCCAGGTTTTAACCATGACACGATCATCAAATCGACATGTCTGGTAAACTTTACTTTTTTATCTAATTGTTTCGTTATTCATTTAAATATTTTTTCAGCTTAATTTTTATAACCTAATCCAAGAACGTTTATGTGTTATTGATTTCAATCATGTATATACCTGATGAAGAACCAGACACTTTGCCTTTTCCTTCTTTCAATTCTTACAGGTATCCGAGGCACCTTCACTTCTAATGCCCCTTTTGGCCATAGTGAAAGCATAAGGCCCTATTCAGATCGTTGATGAGTGGAATTTCATAGTTGGCTTTTTCTTTTGACCCATCACCAAACTCTATAGTGTGGGCTTTCGCTTTCCGCTTGGTTTTGGTGATATAACCTTCTTTTTCTTCCCCTTGACTTGATGAATGGCTAGGATAGGAGCAACAACAACACTAAGGGCATGAGGCTTCTATATTCTTGTTTTGGTAGTTTGCAACAGATTATGGAGTTGCATCAATGTCATTTATGTGTTGTTCAAATGATAAGTCAAAATGAATTGATCATAACTACTAGGCAAAGATTAAGAATTGTAACAATGGTAAACTTTTTCTTAGAAATTCACATTTAGATTCTCGATCCTTTCCATGTGTCTCTGCATCTTTTGCACATAAGCGTACACATATTCTCCTTCCTTTAGGTTACACGCCATTAAAAACATGACGGCCTCATAACGTTCTTGACTTACTTTCTTGTGAAACATTTCAGCAAGTGCCATGTTCATTTCGAACGACTAGTAGTCCTCATAAGACTTTTTGAGGTTAGGTACACTGGTTGCAATCATAACGCAAGCGAATTTAATTGCGTCATCAACATATTATTTATTATCACAAATATATTTAGGAGTAGCAATTTCCATGTCATTTTATGAGATTGGATTATCTTGGACATACTATTTATTCTCATAATGCAAGTCATTTTCAAATTCTGCATCCAGCCCATGCAGTTTGGACTAGAAAGCTTCTCCTTTGAAAGAATTGCAATCATAATGCAATCGACCTCAATGACATCATCAACATATTGTTTATTATAATAAATTTCTTCAGGGGTAGCAGTTTCCATGTCAATTTATGGGATTAAGTTATCTTGGACATACTCTTTGTTCTCACAACGCAATGGGAGGTTCTAGAATTGTCTCCCTTGCTCAACTATTGAACAATTTCACCTCAACCCTTGCATCTTTAACTAATTGTAATTAATCCAAAATTAATTCTCAATTAATTATGATTAATTATAAATTATTTGTTAACCATTTCAAATTAACTTATTAATCATATAATAAAATTAACAAACCATTTCCTCACTCTTCGAAAGATGTTTCTATCTATCTCTAGTTATTGAGGACAACACAAAAAGGATTTTGTTTTTATTCCATAAAATTATACTAATTTAGTTATGATCTTAGACATCTAATCCAACATAAATAACAATACAAAGAGAGATGTTGTAGAAAGAAAGCCAACACCACCCACCACCAACAATTGAAACTGAAAACCAAATTAAAGATCATTTTACTCAAAGAAACTTAGTAAACCCACACACCATCTTCCACCTTTGATGCATCTTAACATCTGAACACTATATCCTTCAGTTAATATTATCACATGATCATTATTCACTAATCTAATTCAAAAATGATAGTTTTAGATGTTTTATAAACTGATAAACATAATCTAATTAGACAGATAATATAAAATCTTTAATATCTGATAATCTGATTTATGATAAACATAATCTGATAATTTGATTTCTGGTTCGATATTCAATTGAATACTAGTGATTATAGTGTAACACCCTGTTCTAAAAATATTCATTTATGGAGGGCTAGGGGTGTTTTGGTCTTTCAAGGGTTTGGAGTTTTATTCGAGAAGTTTTGGGTCGGGGTGTGTCGCTAGAAGCGTAGAGCTTCTCGCCACCTTTTCGTGGATATAAAGTTCTTCGGAAACAGACATAGGATGAAGGAGTTATAACATTTTGAAGTTGTTGTCATTTATGGTCCCTTAATGGAAAAGTTGGCAATGTAGCCCCTTGGCATGCATGTAATGCACACGTATTTTTAGCTGGGTACACCCAACGTATTAGGGCAAAGTGATCGCGGGTGCTGGCGCAGTACACCCAGCGTACGAGGAGTACGCCCAGAGTCCTTAAACCCTAATTTTAGGGTGAGCCACTATATAAAGAACATAGTGGATCAAACCCTAGCCTCATTATCAGCTTCCCCAACCTCAGAGAAACCCTAGAACGCCTCAACCCTTCATTTTGTGAAATCTTGACCTTGGGAAGCTCATCTTGGTGGTTTTAAGCTTGAAAGAGGAAAGAAGATGTTGTCAAGGAAGGACTTTGAGAGCTGGGGCTTATAGATCTGAAATAGCCTCATTGTTTGGAACTCTTTGTAGGTATAAAGTTCATAACTTTGCTTAAGAATGCTTAGATCTTGTGTAGTGTGGTGCTGGGGTTATTTTAGTCCCAAGAATGGAACTTTTTGGTGCAACTTCGTTTTTGAGCTTGGGGTTGCCACCCTCAGAGCTAAAAGTGTCCCATAAGTAGTAAAGTTTCAATCTTGATGGTCCGAATGAGCTCATTCATGATATTTAGCCATTGATATGGAAGTATGTTGTCACCTTTTGAGTTTGGGCTTATTTGGTGGGTTGCAAGTCACCAAGTTAATGACTTTATGGATGAAGACATGGAAAAGGACCTGGATCTGAGCTGGTAGCCTCTGGAGTGGTGTATTAAGCACTTAATGGAAAGTGTCTTAACAGGGGCAGTACGCCCAGCGTACGCACAATTTTCCTAGTACGCTCAGCGTACATGCGTGTACGCCTCGCGTACTCCGGCAGTTTGGGCTGTGAGTTATTGGGCCTCGGTTTCGGCCATGTTTTGGAACTTGGGCCTTAGTGGGCCAGCAGAAGTCAGATGATATGGGTCAGGGATTATATTTTGGGCTTAGGGTAAGGCCTATCAAGGGATTGGGCCCAATGAAGCAAATTGGGCCAGAAGTGGGCTACTACTGGGCTTGGGAAGCTTACTTAGTTTTGGGCCTTAGTTACGGACCAAGTTGGTCTAGGGGTAGAATGGTCATTTTACCCTAAGAAGAATTATTGTATTGGACTAAGTGATATTTGGTTTTGATAGCTCGGGGAGCCGAAGGAACAACAATTCAGGATTTGGCAGATAGCAGCTAGACGGATATCAACAAGGTTTCAACAGTGCAAGGTGAGTCTCCTCATTGTGTGAATGGGTCTACGGCCATAATGTCGGCCCATGTAGTTTATGAGTAGGAAGACCCGGGGGTTAGCCTAGGCACTTTATGCTAGAATGTGATTCCGGATCAAGGTCCGATGCCGAGCGGGCGCCCGAGGAATGTTTATATATAAGTTTATAATTGTTGTCTGTGTGATACTTGTATGTGCCTGGTAGGGAGGTGAGTGTGGGCGAGGTCCCGTATCTCACCATTAGCAGAGTATGGATGGGGTTCCGTATCTCATTAGTAGCAGAGCGGAGGCGAGGCCCGAGATAGGAGAGAGGTGAGTGTGGGCAAGGTCCCGTATCTCACTATTAGTAGGAGCATGGATGGGGTTCCATGACTCGTTAGTAGCAGGACAGGGGTGAGGACCTAGTTAGGCGAGGCCTTAGATCAGGAATATAGTAGAGTGCGATAGTTACTTGTTGTGTGTTATGTTATATGTATGTGTTTAGCCGGCAAGGCCCAGAGATAAGCGGAGCCTAAGAGAAATAGATCTGTATACCAAGCGGGGCTCGATGCGAGGTAGGGCATGATGTCACGTGGGGCCCGCTGCCGGAGTTAGTCCGATCTCGGGCAAGTCCCGATGCAGTAGGCGGGGGCCCAGTATGTGGTTGTATGTGGTATGTGGTAGATTGGGGAATTCACTAAGGTTCATGCTTATGGTTTTCAGTTTTGGTTTCAGGTACTTCCAGTAGCGGAGGGAAGAGCTCGGGGTGATCGCATGGCACACACACCAAAGGAGTTTTAGCCTAGGATGTTTACTCTGATAAAATAAAATAATGTTTTTTTACATGATACTCTGATGTGATATGTTTTGAATGAATGGTTGAAACTTGTGGTTTTATTATTAAATTAAAAATGAACTTTTTGGTCATAATTTTTTAGTTGTTACAAGTTGGTATCAGAGCCTTGGTTTGAAGGATTTGGGCACACTCTCGGGTGTGTCTGAACTCAAACTGAGGATTTGGTATGAAAATTTTCAAATGGAAATCTTTTTATAAAAAGAAAAACCATGTTTATAAAAGGATTTTGAAAATAGAAAAGAACTTTGAAAAGAGAAAAGGGTGTTGTGTATGCAATCAACCGATTTCAAGTAAGTTCTCCCAAATTACCCATACAATTTTATGATATGATATGTGCTTTAGAACTGCATGCTAGATTAGGACTAAGGATCTACGAGGATGCATTAGGCGCCTGTTATGTGTATGGACTTTATGAGTTGCATGCTAGTACAGATTCATGATATGTGGATAAAATTGCTTGATTATGTTCTGGTTAGATTTTGCTTTTTGTCTGAATGTTGCTTGCTTTGTGCTTTGTAGGGATCTAAGTGATGGGAGTTAGCCATTAGGTGAATACGTCAAGTCATATGTGACCAAGGTTGAATAATCTTAGAGTGTTGGATTTGGCCCTATTGCGCAGCTCTCGTCTGAGTCTAACCGTTGTAAGGATGAGTCCTTTACTCGAAGGATTATCTGAGCCTCGTCACATGTAATGGTATTTAGGTAATGGCTAATTGGCATTATGAAGATACCTTCAGTAACTGAGCACTGGGTTTGGATTGGAGGTTACCCTAGGGCAAGTCTAGGATGAGATTAGTGTTGGGAGCAGTGTTAGTAGTAGTGAAAGGGACTTGGTGGAGTCGAGGCAATTCTTGAGGAAAGTACTGATAGATGTGGAAGGTAGTATGGGCCTGTATTACTGAAAGCAGAGGATCCGTACTCGATTCAAGAAGGGCCAAGATGAGACCAGGAAACTTATAGTGAGTGTGTGATCCCTCGTTAATAAGGAATATTCTAATGGCTGTTATGATATGTTTTCAGCATGGTGACGTTGTGTGAGAGACCAGTGAGTGGATTAGGTGCCAGAGAGGGATCAGGCTCAGGATCAGGAGCCGAGCAGCTCGAGGAGTGGATGAGGGAGTTGATATCAGTTGAGGTTACACGTAGTATTGTAGACCAGACTCCTATGATCTTTGGTTCAGTCAAGGAGGTTATTTTAGAGCTTCTGGATGAGAAGCTGGGGGCTTCTCGCGCTGAGGTGATGGATTTGGTGGGGGCGCGTACCTTGAAATTCTGAGAGCTCGGAGCTTGTGGAGCCCCATATTATCATGGGGTTAGGGACCCCATTGCTAGCAGCAGGTGGTTGGCCGATGTTGCCAAAGCTTTCCGTACGAGCCAATGTCCTGAGGGGGAAAAGGTCTGACTTGCCTCCTGTCTTCTGAAGGACAGAGCACGGGATTGGTGGGAGGAGATTGGTCATGCCATTAGGGATGATTCCACGTTGGACGCGATGACATGAAGTGATTTCTCGACCAGGTTCATGTTGGATAAGGTGTTTAAGTCCATAACTATTTCTGGTATGTATTTGACCCGGTTTAGCATAATCCATTTGGGTTGCATGGCATCATGCATTTGGATAGACTAAAATGAGAAATAACACTTATGGTTTATTAATATATTATAAGTTCTAATATATCAATAGTATTATTTAATTAGTATTGATCAAGAATTAATTTGGAATTAATTAAGTGATCAAAAGAAGACTAATTAAATATATGGGTTGATTGTGTAAATCACTCATACTTGTATAGTGGGCTAATGCTCCATGGATTATCAAGTTGGGCTAAAACCCATAGGATGCTCCATGGTGGTTATATAACCCATGGGTCATGGAAATGAAAGGTCATGACAATTAGGGTTTACATGGTCTAACCCTAATTGTAACACACCATATAAGCATCATGTTATTCACCAAAATCGGCGATTGTAAGAAAAAGAAGAGGGCTAACCGATTTGAGTAGTGTGACATTTCTCTCAAAGTCTATACCAAGTGTATTTGGTGTTGTGGGAAACATTTGAGGCATCACACTTGGGGTGCTAGGCTCTCAAGGTTTTTCAAGGAATCGAAACTACTACAAGGTATGTTTTCTAGCTTACTTTTATGTTTAAAAGTTCCCCCATGTATGCTAGATAGGATTATGAACCTTGGAAATCAATTTTGCATGTATCTTAGTCAAACATAGATCCAAGGTTTCTAGGGTTGCATGTACACCTTAGGAGTGTTAGAATCCTCAAAACCCTATAGTGGTATCAGAGCCTAGGCTTGTTTGTTTGATACTTGATGCGAAATAGTGAAAAAAGTCGAATTTCTTGCTGTCTGCACAAGGGACTCGCCGAGTCCATGGGGGGACTCGACGAGTCTAAGCATAAATTCAACCAACTCGGCAAGTCAGTTCTTGTACTCGACGAGTTGGCCAGGCATAGTGCAGATTTTTGATTTTTGCTGCTAAAAATGGACTAGAAACATTACCCTAAACTGTTTTGGTGTTATAAAACTTGTGTTAGATGGTGTAATGGTTGTTCTAATCCATTTACAATGGCTAATATCAAAATTACATGATTATATGTGTTCATATGTTCTGGAAATTTTGATATGACTATTCATGTTCTTATGAGTTCTTGATAGATCATAGAAATTACTTGTTTAATGCTTAATTCATGATCTTTATGTGTTTTAATGGAGTCCATTACTTGACCTCAAGTTATGGATAACCAAAAGTCACTTTGTATTAAATCCATTAAAAGAACACATAACTTACAAAAAATGAAGAGTCTTCATTTTAATAACTCATAAGTTATGAATTGAAAGATTTTGTAAAGTTACAAAACTTGCCCTCAAGTTTTGGAACATGTAAAGTCATCTAGTAAACTTTATTTCCAACCCCTATAATTTTAAAACTTAAAATTCAACCGTTATACTTTATAATATTATAAGTTAATAATATATATATATATATATATATATATATATATATATATATATATATATATATATAAAAGATCAAGTCGTTTTACCGTTAGTAGGCCTCATCGCGAAGCCAGTCTATAAGAGGGGTATAAGGTTGTTGCCTATAAAATGGCAGCTTAATGGGTGTCCACTCTCACCCACGGCTTCCTTGATCGGTGGAGGGTTGTTAGCCGAACGGGTAGGACAATGACTTACAATTCTCATTAGAAGTATAATGATAAAGTAACTAAATGTTTTTTATAAATTCTCAATATTAGTTACTTTAGGAAAATGTGAATAAGGTGCTAACCCATGAAATTGCACTTTGAAATTTGATTAAGTCATTAGTGGAGCGTGTGTGGTTAACCGACACACTAACTTGGAATTAACAAGGTAGGCAAAGGGTGACTTAAGGTTTTTCATAGGTCGGTGGAGCACGGGTGGTTAACTGGCACATCGATTGAGTGAAAAACATTAAGGGTACCAAGTAATTTGCATGGTTACTTCACACCTTTTTTTGTGATCCTCGGTATCCTAGTCACAAAACCTGAAGGGCATACTCGAGATTGAAACATGTCATTGAAAAGTTCAATGAATATCAAAGAATCTAGGAGTTCCTAAAACCAATTAAAACCTAACAATTTATATTTCGTTTTTTATCGTGGAAATTGGTGAATCGTCATTCGCCTACCTTTCAAATATGTTATAGCTTAGATTATGGCATCCCTCTTCTAAGTTATGATATAAGGACTATCTTTATATCTAAACTAAACTTGTTTTCTTCTTTTCAGATGTCAAACAACAATGCTGCTTTTGGCTCTAACACTACCGGCTCCTTCTCTCTCATCAACCTTTGTGGGAGAGTCATCTTTGATGGATCCAACTTTATGGATTGGATTAGGAACAACAAGATGGCCACTCGGTAATATGTCCTTGACAAAGAGCTCAAGGTACCGGAGCCATCTGCTACTCCTGAGGAGGTCGTTGAATATGAGGCACATGAAAGAGATGCTACCAAAGTGGCATGCATCATGTTGACCACTATGAAAGCCGAGGTCCAGAAGTCCTATGAGGACTACTATCCTTTTGAGATGCACCATGATTTGATGGACCGCTACCATCAGAGTGCTCGTCAAGAGCGATATGAAATCATCTCCTCCATGATAACAACCCAAATGAAGGATGGTGAACCCATCACGGGCCACATGCAGAAAATGCAAAGGTATGTGGATCGTTTGCTAAAATTGAATGTGAACTTCCATAAGGAGCTAGCAATAGATATCATTTTACACTCCTTACCATCGTGTTATGATCAATTCCGCATGACATACCACATGAACAAGGAGGAAGTTACCCTCAGCAAGCTTCAAGGACTCCTTAACACCGCAGAAACAGGTCTTAAAGGTAAGTCGGTTGTTACCACTCCTACTCCTACTCCAAACTCCTCCCCTGTCCTAGTAATCGGGAAAGTTAGAGGGAAGAAGAGGAAGAACCCTTCGAAGGGTACCAAGGGTAAGACCCTTGGTGGCTCCTCTTCAAGTGGAACCAAGAAAGGATTCGTCACTCCTTCTTCTGACCCAAAAGATGCCGAATGCTTCTATTGCCATGAAAAGTCGCACTGGAAGCGGAACTGCCCAAAGTACCAGCAAGATATTAAGGATGGGAAAGTGAAACCCACCAATGTAGGTATTTACACAATATTGTCTAATACTCACCCAATTCTAACTCTTGGGTCCTTGATACAGGATGTGGAATTCACATATGTTCTTATTTGCAGGGACTACGAAGAAGTGACAATGTGGAGCATGGGAAGATAAACTTGATCATGGGGAATAAGAAAGCTTCACATGTCACCAAGATTGGAGTTTAATATTTGTTGCTAAGTAGTGGGTTTACATTAGATTTGAATAAATGTTGTTATTCGCCTGAAATGGCAAGAAATATTATTTCATGTCATGCTTTATACAAAAAAGGGTTTACCTTTTCTTTTGATAATGAAATTGGTGGAATAAATGCTTTCTTTAATAATGTTCTTTATTTTAAAGCATTACCTTGTGATGGTGTGTATGAAGTTGTGTCTGTTGTAGATAACCTAGGAAATAATGTGTTGTGTATTGATTCTCCTAATAATAACTTGGATAAAGCATCATTATGACATTGTCGTCTTGGACATGTAAGCAAGAAACACATAGGCCAACTCTAAAAGGATGGAGACTTGCAGTCATTTGACCTAAATTCAAATGATAGCTGTGAATCATGCTTACTTGGAAAAATGACAAAATCACCCTTTACTGGTTCTTGTGCAAGGGGCGAAGGTTTGTTGGATGTAGTGCACAAAGATGTGTGTGGACCCTTCAAAAATGCCACAAGGGATGCTAATCGTTGTTATGTGACTTTTACATATGATTATAGTAGACATGGATATGTCTACTCAATCAATCATAAGTCAGAGACTTTTGAAAGGTTTAAAGAGTTTAAACAAGAAGTCGAGAATCAATTAGGCAGGAACGTTAAGATGCTTCGATCTGATCGAGGTGGTGAGTATCTTAGCATAGAGTTCCTCGACTATCTTAGGGAATGTGGGATTGTCTCACAATTGACACCTCCGAGGACACCACAATTGAATGGTGTGGCTGAGAGGCATAATCGAACCTTGTTGGATATGGTTCGTTCCATGATGAGTCGAGCTTCGCGACCAATCTCATTCTGGGGATATGCCTTAGAGACTGCCGCCCATATCCTTAATCTAGTCCCTACAAAGAATGTTGCCAAAACTCCTCATGAGATGTGGATTGGAAAAGTTCCTAATCTAAGTCACATCAAGATTTGGGGTTGTGAGGCTTTCGTGAGGTGTGAAACTCATGATAAGCTTGAACCTCGAAGTGAGAGGTGTATTTTCATCGGCTACCCACATAAATCCTTTGGTTACCTCTTCTATAGACCCGGTGAGAATGTGGTCTTTGTAGCAAAGAGGGGTGTCTTTCGAGAGAGAGGGAGTTCATAAGCTAAGGAAACAGTGGAAAGCAAATTGACCTTGAAGAAATTCAAGAGTCAAGTGGTGAAGGAACTTCAAACCCTAGCAGTCAACCTGAGGAGGAAACTCATGTTGATCCAATAGACGAGTTTGTACCTCTGAGGCGTTCCACAAGGGTTAGGAATGCACATGAGCACTACTATGGTTTCCATATTATTGCGGAAGCTGAGACACTTATCAGTGATGAGACATTGGTAAGTCTGGATGAACCTAACGACTATTTGGAAGCCATGGCAGGCCCTGAGTCTGCTAAATGGAAAGAGGCAATGGATAGCGAGATATAGTCCATGTATGACAATCAAGTTTGGAACTTGGTTGACAATCTACCAGGTCATAAGACAGTTGGGTGCAAATGGATCTTCAAGAAGAAGACCGACATGGATGGTAATGTACACACATATAAGGCACGACTGGTTGCAAAGGGATTCTCTCAAACTCCGGGAGTTGATTATGTTTCACCAGTAGCAAATATTAAATCCATTAGGGTCCTGTTAGCCATCGCTGCATTTCATGATTATGAAATATGGCAAATGGGTGTCAAAACCGCCTTCCTTAACGGAAGTTTGGCTGAAGATGTTTACATGTGTCAGCCAGAGGGTTTTGTCAGTACAAAATACCCTAATCGAGTGTGTAAGCTTGAGAAATCCATCTATGGAATGAAACAAGCACCTCGCATATGGAATCTTTGTTTCGATGAGAAAGTCAAAGAGTTTGGTTTTTCGAGGAGTGAAGATGAATCTTGTATATGTGTCAAGGCTAGTGGGAGTATAGTCAGTTTTTTGGTACTGTATGTAGATGACATACTACTCATAGGAAATGACATCCCAACCTTTCAGGAAGTCAATTCCTGGCTTGGGAAGTGTTTCGCTATGAAAGACCTAGGAGAAGTTGCCTATATTCTAGGGATAAGGATTCTGAGAGACCGGAGTAAACGACTAATTGGACTTAGTCGGAGTACCTACTTGGATAAGGTGCTGAAGAGGTTCAGCATGCAAGATTCCTAGAAAGGAGAGTTATCCATCTAGAGTTGATGGGTTTTGAACAATACATCATTCCTATGGTGTACATGCAAACCCTAATAGCTTTTGGATCTAGTTTGTCTAATGAACATGCAATTAAATATCCAAAGCTATAAACCCTAGATCTAGTATACAATTAATCAAATTAACATCAAGTAGGGTTTAGATCTTACCTTTGATTGTTATATAGCAATAACAATCAATCCTTGGCTTCAGATGTGACAACCCAAGTTGTCCCGTTACATTTCCCCGTTACCGTTAACGGAATATTCCACTGTATAAAAGTTCCGTTAATTAGAGGGCGTCAATTTAATAAACATTCCATTGGTTTACATTAACATGCCGTTAAGTCGTGATAAAAAGGAAATAAAAACACATCACACATTTCCATTTATTTGGAAAGTGTTAAGTTTTATTATTACGACCCCTAAATCGGGTGCGACCAAAAGCCCCGTTTAACGGCAGTATCGGGTAAAATTCCACTGAGCCCCGACTCGGAACCCTATATAAGGGTGAGTGGAGTCCATTGGAGACTTTTTACACACTCTCTCTATACTCTCTCTCTAGACTCGTTTTCGCCCAGAATCCGCAACCAAACACTTCCAGATTGTAAGTCCGCTTACCCTAGCTTATTCTAAACATATTGATTTGTGTTTATAGCTTAGAAATCGAACCTAGAAGCTGTTGAAGAGGAGTTTACGGCCTAAGCTCCTCCTTAGGCCGTAAACACCTAAAATGAGGCCAAAATGACCCCAAAATGTCCCTAAAGGCTTAGAAATAAATTAAGGGATATGCCTAGGAGTGTTTAAACATTAAATCACATGATTTTAGGGGGTAAAAGAGAGTTTATGGCCCAGGCATATGCCAAGGCCGTAAACACCTCTTAAACATGTCATAAAGCCCCAAAAACACTCCCAAACCACCCTAGGACTTCATACATAAATTAGGGGCTTATCATTTCGGGTTTTAACCATTTAAACACATTAAAATGGAGGGACAAAAGGAGTTTACGGCCCAGACTTGTGTCAAGGCCGTAAACTCCCCAACCAAGCCAAAAATGTGATTTTTGCCCCCCAAATGGCCTTGGACTAATTCTATAAAATGCTAGGAAGGTATTAGGGGCTTCAAACTTCACCAAACTCAAGGGATGAGAGTTTACAGCCGTAAACTCCCTTAGGAGTTGTCCCTAGGCCGTAAACTCCAATATAATGCTCTTAGAAGCCTTAAACCCACTCATGCCTTTTTGGAAAAGTACTTAGAATAATTCCATGAGCAAGTAGAAGCCTTAAAACACCCTAGAACCCATCACCATGAGTATACGGCCATAAACTAATGGTGAGATGTCCCTGGGCCGTAAACTAAGTATTAAGGGTTTACTCTCGGAGAGTAAACTCCATTCCTAGGTCATACACACCCTTAAACGCTACCCGGGACACCCAAACACTTAACCAAAGTGTTTTCCGCTCCTGTGAGCGCGTATATTTGATTAATTAGTATTAAATATACTAATTGTATGTGAACATATGTTATCATATGTTAAATAGGTCATTGTGTGTGTTCAAGTCCTTGCGTGACACCGAACGCCCAAACGGCACCTTCGTCGGACCTACTTACACCAAGTGAGTTCATACCCCTGAATGAACCTTTCAATGTTTTTACATGTTTTATAGGGGGGGGGGAATACAAGTTAAACATGCCAGTTATCATATCAATCACATGTGATTGATAACCCGCATGCACAGGATTTTACCACTGTACACTGTTTTACCGAGTAGGACACTATAATGGTTTTCAATTGTATCAAAACTCTTACTTATACTGTTTTATCTAAATTCATTCTAAACTGGTTTATGAAAGATTTTCTAAGGTTTTCAAACATATTTTACAAAAGAATACAAATTGTGATTTTCTCCGGATATAAAGGTTTTTCATCAAAGTTTCCCTTTTTTTTTACGTATACTTTTACTTGTTAAATACGGCTGCTTCGCTTATACTTATTTTATACTCCTACTCTGTAACGCTTTCACTTATACTTGAAGTCACTTATACCTAATGGACGCTTATACTTATTCACACTCTTACTTAGTGATAGGATTCTACTTCACTTATACTTGATATCGCCTCTACTTCACTTATACTCGATACACTCTTACTTCACTTATTGTCGTCTCTACTTCGTGATACGCTTATACTTGTTCGACACTCCTACTTCACTTGCGACCGCTCCTACTTCACTTGTTAGACACTCCTACTTCACAAGAATCACTTCTACTTGATACACACTCAGTCGTAGTTAGATGTATGTCTGTGCTTGTATAGATGCATATAATTAATGATTGAAGGACTTAGGAAGGCTTGTCCGCCCTATTTCCTTTTCTTCGTTGAGATGTGGTCTGGTGGGATCGGATGTCCATCCGAAGGTCGTTTGATTCATTACTTATATATTATGTACACAAGCATAGACATATGGGTTTACTTCAATCAGTTCAGTTAAGAGTCTCTACCTTTAGTCTACACTTACATTAGAAACCCACTATTGGGAAGTCTCTACCTCTAGTTCAGCACTTACACACTACCCACTATTTGGAAGTCTTTACCCACTATTTGGGATGCATCTTCAGGACACGGCCTTCTCCGTCGTCTAGTTGGTAACCAGAGTCTCTTGTAGGGAGAGCGGACATTGTGTGTATAGATCTATACGGGATTGACAACCCCGCACCCAGACTGCTAGCTACAGTCCCGACCTACCAAGCCAACGGGTGACAAATGTCACATTATAGATGCTTGTAGGGCGTTTGGTACTCTAGTCAGTATGGTTACGAGTATCCCGGCTTACCTTATAATTCATTGGCTTTAAGGTAACGGTATTTCGCCAGCAATTTACACTGTATGCTGGTAATTCAATTTCAGAGTCACACTGTTTTGACCTTACAAGACGTATCTTTCATTTGATACTGTCTGGGGTCTGTCTCCTCTGTTTTGACCTTACAAGACGTATCTTTCATTTGATGTTGTCTGGGGTCTGTATCCACTGTATTTCACAGTATCCACTGTATTCACTGTTTTAGACCTTGCTAGACGTATCCTTCATTTGATATTGTTTGCGGTCTGTATTCTCTGTTTTGGACTTTACCAGCTGTACCTTTCATTTGGTACCTTCTGGGGTCCGTGTCTCTATTTGTTAGACTGAACCAGGCGTGTCGTTCGTTCGATACTCTCCTGGAGTCTATGATTCCTTTGCCTTAGTCAGCAGTCCTCACTGCTGAGGCATATGTTATTTCCCTGTTGTCTCTTGCTTTCTTTAATAATCAATTTCAGTATTTTGATAATGATAGCAATTAAGGGAAAACCACTTTTTACCACATAACACTGACCAGTCTTGGTAGAAGGCTGCTTTGATTAAAGAAAATATAGGATTTGCTGGAAAGAACTCTAATACATTGCAAACACTTAAACTACTGCTTTATAAAGTTATTTGAATAAAACGTCACTAAATGCTTATGAACTCACCAGCATTTGTAAAAATGCTGATACTCGCTTTTCAAATAACTTGTATTCTCAGGTTAGCATTAGATAGGTACATCCCCGGAGCAGTTGATGAAGATGGCTTAGTGCCTCGTTGTACTTACATATATCTGTCTGTATTACTTGTATAACTTTGATGTATTAATGTAACCATGTAAAACTATTACTATTAATGCAATGTTTTGTTGTACTTTGATTACTATAATGCATGTGTTGTGATACTTGACATGACGTCATCCGCTCCAGAACGTTTCCGCCGATCCGGTTTTGGGGTGTGACAGATTGGTATCAGAGCATTGTTTATAGTGAGCTAAGTATATCAATTCATAAAAGATATACAACCTATAAACACAAAGGGATAAAACACTCTGACCAAGAATTATACTTTAAAATATAACCATATTTTACCAAAGTATAATAACATCCAGAATCTAAACACTTGAACAAAAGTATCACAAGAAGAACAATAATAAAAGTCTTCAGATGTTGAGCACTACAGTCAAACCTGGGCAGTTATGTAATTGTAAGTTGGGATAAATGTAACCTGGTCAACTACATTTATCCGAGATGCGATGAACGTGTGCTTGGGAGTGATAGTGGTGTACAACAGGTCTGAAACTTACCAACTAGGATTGCTAGAGCCAAACATAAAGTTAAAATACTATAGGAGTATTTTAGAACCCTAAAAGATCCACACTAATTCCAGAATGAAACTCATAAGATAAGAATCAAACAAGAATTAAAATACCATAGGGGTATTTTAGAATCCATAAACAACCTTGCATGAAGAACTAAAAAGATCCTTATTGATATACCTACAACTACAGAGGGTGTACTCCCAAGGTTATATATAATAAGGATCCCATAGGATAAGAATATGTGGTTTCGCTCTACTTCCTTTTCCTTGTTTGGATGTGGATCCCAAGTAGTATCACATATTCGAAGGCCTATTGGATCTAAGTTATATATAATTTGTATACCCTGTGTAATCGTAGCAGGACTCGATATGGATCATACAGTGAAATGTTAATAATCTCTTAGGATTCTTTAGACATTCCATTCTCGCACGAACCCTGTAGACAACCCTATCCACTTCAGTGCTTGACATAAGAGTTGATTCCGACCCAGAGAAGGTTCATTGAGAAGATTTCCTGTTCGAAAATAACTGAACTGGGTCGAGACTATTGAATTCACCAGGTGCCTATATTCTTTTAGGGACACCGGTGAGAGATTCGCCTAAACTTCGGAGATTCCCAGTCATCCATCATGAAGTGGTGACACCCAGAGTTGGAATCAGAAGGAAGGCGGAGTAGAAATTCAATATGTCTTCACCATAAAAGAACCCTAGGTAACTACCCAAAGGAAACCAACGCCGGTTCCATTCAAAGATACGAGGCAGACCGAGGGAGCCAGTACATGGAACCTGGGAATTATCTTTTCCTCGTGTTCATCACACTAATAAACCCTTAAAATAATACAATTTAGTGAGTTAGTGGTTACACTACTCACGCTATGTGTTAGGTAAATCGTTGTTTCCCGTTGCCAGATACACGATTAGGGCGGATTCCCGCATCTCTATTGAGAGAATTTAGTCATTTGCCCTTGCGAGCCTCTTTCCGCAGTTCGTTCCGAACCGTTCTCAAATCTCTCTAGGCCGGAGAGTGAAACCTTTTCCAGTATAAAGGTAACTTAGTAGGAACGACTCGCATCTTATGGCCTTTTTCCGATACTCATACACCTACCTCGATTCCCAGGACTACATCATAGGGATGTAGGTCGACACTCAGACGATAAGTACCCAAGGCACGGGAAAAATTTATGCCTAATACGTTCAGGACAGAAATGTCCAGGGTTAACCATCGCCTCTCATTACCTTGTATTCCTTTCCGTGTAGGAAAACCATGCCACCGAAGAAGCTTAACCAATCCACAAGCAAGAAACTTGCTCTCTTGTTCGATGAAGCTACGTTCCAAGCTGCAGTCTCAGCAGTTGTCATGGCTCACCTAAATGCTAACACCGCCAATGTTAGCAAGGGCCCTGTCGGGATTTCCAATCCTGGCAATGGACAGCAGCAACCAACACTTCCATACTCAGCCACCCAAGAACCTCACTCAAACCCACTAAAGAGAAAACTGAAGATTGAGGAGGGAAGTACCTCGGCTCAAGGACCTTCCGAAGGGCAACGAGCTGAGGCAGTCTATACCCCTGTCAATCCTTCCCTCCCGACTCCAAGAAGACCATACCTAGGAGACCTTCCCCACTGCAGCAAGTGCAGCTACCATCATCATGGTTTCTGCCGAGAGCTCTATTGTGCTAGGTGCCACATGTTGGGGCATACTGCTCGCGTTTGCAGAACCCCGGTTGAGTTCATTACATCAACCACCAATGTGGCGACCCGCACAGTTTGCCGTCTATGTGGTGCGATAGGACACTTCAAAAGGGGATTGCCCAGCTGAAGGAAACAACAAAGACACAGGAGGAGCCTAACTCTACTGCTTAGGGAGAAGCATCAAGACACTCGTTAGATTTTGGTACGTCTCTCGATCTCAGATAACTAAACTAAATACATTAAAAGACTAATTCAAATGTAAATTTTTCCCAGTAAGGCGAAAGTCGCAGCACTGTTATAAAATTTAAAATTCATTAGGTAAAACTATAATGGCTAAACATATACGTTACGACCATGTATATTTAAGATGGACAGACCTAGAGTGAGCGAATGCCGCCTCATTTCCTGTTCCTCGTTTGGTTGTGGATTTAGGGCGGGGTCGCTCAGTCAACAGTGCTCCCCACCTTAAATATACATGACTAGCATATGTGAGGCGATTATAGAAATGCCTCGTGAGAATCCACTCATGAAAAGGTACTCTATTCGGAAACACTTAGAACACTCTATAGTTCCGCGTCGACTCTATCGGTCCAAGTATCCGCGGTAGTGATACACAGGACGAAACCCGAGACACCTAGAACTTGTGTGCCTGTTCGGCACATGACTCTATCGATCTTCACTTTATATCATGTCGGAGTGTGCCAATTTCGACGACTCTATTGATCACAGTTTGACTTCGTGCAACCGTGTGTACATTCTTAGTGCTGTGTAAAAAGAACTTTCTCCGTAGCCATGTCGGCAAATAAAGGTTCTTCCGAACCTAAACCTAACACAAATAATCAAACCTAATGCGATCCGTCAATCATCCCTCTTCTCTCAAACCTTCCGAAGTACCCAAGAGAGGGTACCGTGCGCCGTTAACCGACCCCTCGTAGTCAGATGAACACCAAAGTGAACAACACTGTAGAAACTCCAGAAGACGACAACCAACCGAATCATACTCCGTAGAAACCCCGAAAAGACCCTTCGCACCTCGCACGTCAGGTTCGTAAGCATAGAGATTAGAACTCATGAGACTGACCACTATAACTAGGTATATGCGTAAAGGTGGCATATAATTGAGATCAAAAGGATTTAAGGTGTGTGTTTCCTCCCTATTCCCTGTTCCTCGTTGGGTTGTGGGTTTGGGGTGGAGTCGAACAACTGAACATCCTGCCAACCTCAATTGTATACTGCTTGCATACAACAAGTACTGGTGGTTAAGCCAAGCATGAGCTCTACTACGAACCTCTTTGCAAAACACTTTCACCCTATTCCATGACATAGGAACCGGAGTCAAGAAAATCGCTGCAGGTTGAGCTATTAAAGCTCCGAGCAATGAGACCCTATACTCACTAGAATTGACCTAGACTGAGGAAACTCAGAAACTTTGGAAGAGTAGTTGCAGTATATGCTCACACTACTCAGGCACTTCGTCCGCCCAGTTATGGACGAGCAGTGCCTATCACCCTCCACCCTCTCGTATGGAGGAAATCGTCGTCGCCCTGTAGACGATAGACTTCATTCTCCGAAGTGAACACTAGGATACCGAGAACCACAGGATAACCTCCGCAGCCAAGAATACTCGATCAAGGTGCGAAAGTAGTTGCGTTAAGCCTCAAGTCCCGAATCCCGAAGGGATCATAGACTTGACACTAGCCTTGGTGTTAGTCGAGGGATTATGCAGGAGCCTGCGCTTTCTGCACTAGATCAAACCAGAGTCTTAGAGGTTAATTGGACTATTAGGTGTTCCACGAATACTATCTCACGCAAAGATAGTAGAACCACCTCCTGAGATAGTCCAACACTTGTCTAGTGAAACCCTATCTCCCCGACCCTCAGGGTTTCCGTATCTCAAGATTTGTTAGTGCAGGTCCATTTTGCACAAGCTTGAGATAGACACTCTTCAGCAAACCGATAACCATAGTCACGCAACCCACTGGACGATCTAGAAAGTCTCTATCAGCCAAATGACAGAAAACACGAAACTAAAGACCACTCGAGATTCCTAAGAACCAACCTGAAGGACTACACGCACAGTACGGGTGAGAACGTTAGGAACTTCGGAATGGCAATCACGCCAGTGATGATCTTGCCATAGAAGTACAATATGTCCTGAGCACTGAAAAGCTCTACCATTCCGAGAGCTTAGGACCATCTGAGAATTCTCATGGAGATTTGGTCCAACCCTATTCAGGCCGCTACTACCTTCAGATATACCACAAGACTCACACCCGATCGATCCACTTTTTAGACTAGATATGCGATTTCCCGACATCACTCCTCATACCCCACTCATCTTGATAGAATCCATTGAGAACCCTAACCTTGTAGATACACTAGTTGGAACCCACTAGCTACACTAGACGGAATCCGCATCCCGCATGTGAGGGTCTGTTGGAATGACAAACACAGACCAGAGATCACTTGGGAATGCGAGGACAAACCGTATAGGAAGTACTCGCTTACCTCTACTTGGCCATTCATACCTACTTCCTTGCCTAGACCTGAATTTCGGGACGAAATTCCCTCTAACGGGGGGATGATGTAACAACCCAAGTTGTCCCGTTACATTTCCCCGTTACCGTTAACAGAATATTCCACTGTATAAAAGTTCCGTTAATTAGAGGGCGTCAATTTAATAAACATTCCATTGGTTTACATTAACATGCCGTTAAGTCGTGATAAAAAGGAAATAAAAACACATCACACATTTCCATTTATTTGGAAAGTGTTAAGTTTTATTATTACGACCCCTAAATCGGGTGCGACCAAAAGCCCCGTTTAACGGCAATATCGGGTAAAATTCCACTGAGCCCCAACTCGGAACCCTATATAAGGGTGAGTGGAGTCCATTGGAGACTTTTTACACTCTCTCTAGACTCGTTTTCGCCCCGAATCCGCAACCAAACGCTTCCAGATTGTAAGTCTGCTTACCCTAGCTTATTCTAAACATATTGATTCGTGTTTATAGCTTAGAAATCAAACCTAGAAGCTGTTGAAAAGGAGTTTATGGCCTAAGCTCCTCCTTAGGCCGTAAACACCTAAAATGAGGCCAAAATGACCCCAAGATGTCCCTAAAGGCTTAGAAATAAATTAAGGGATTTGCCTAGGAGTGTTTAAACATTAAATCACATGATTTTAGGGGGTAAAAGAGAGTTTACGGCCCAGGCATATTCCAAGGCCGTAAACACCTCTTAAACATGTCATAAAGCCCCAAAAACACTCCCAAACCACCCTAGGACTTCATACATAAATTAGGGGCTTATCATTTCGGGTTTTAACCATTTAAACACATTAAAACGGAGGGACAAAATGAGTTTACGGCCCAGACTTGTGTCAAGGCCGTAAACTCCCCAAACCAAGCCAAAAATGTGATTTTTGCCCCCCAAATGGCCTTGGACTAATTCTATAAAATGCTAGGAAGGTATTAGGGGCTTCAAACTTCACCAAACTCAAGGGATGAGAGTTTACGGCCGTAAACTCCCTTAGGAGTTGTCCCTAGGCCGTAAACTCCAATATAATGCCCTTAGAAACCTTAAACCCACTCATACCTTTTTGGAAAAGTACTTAGAATAAATCCATGAGCAAGTAGAAGCCTTAAAACACCCTAGAACCCATCACCATGAGTTTACGGCCGTAAACTAATGGTGAGATGTCCCTGGGCCATAAACTAAGTATTAAGGGTTTACTCTTGGAGAGTAAACTCCATTCCTAGGTCATACACACCCTTAAACGCTACCCGGGACACCCAAACACTTAACCAAAGTGTTTTCCGCTCCTGTGAGCGCGTATATTTGATTAATTAGTATTAAATATACTAATTGTATGTGAACATAGATTATCATATGTTAAATAGGTCATTGTGTGTGTTCAAGTCCTTGCATGACACCGAACGCCCAAACGGCACCTTCGTCGGACCTACTTACACCAGGTGAGTTCATACCCCTGAATGAACCTTTCAATGTTTTTACATGTTTTATAGGGGGGGGGGGGGGAATACAAGTTAAACATGCCAGTTATCATATCAATCACATGTGATTGATAACCCGCATGCACAGGATTTTACCACTGTACACTGTTTTACCGAGTAGGACACTATAATGGTTTTCAATTGTATCAAAACTCTTAATTATACTGTTTTATCTAAATTCATTCTAAACTGGTTTATGAAAGATTTTCTAAGGTTTTCAAACATATTTTACAAAAGAATACAAATTGTGATTTTCTCCGGATATAAAGGTTTTTCATCAAAGTTTCCCTTTTTTTTTACGTATACTTTTACTTGTTAAATACGGCTGCTTCGCTTATACTTATTTTATACTCCTACTCTGTAACGCTTTCACTTATACTTGAAGTCACTTATACCTAATGGACGCTTATACTTATTCACACTCTTACTTAGTGATAGGATTCTACTTCACTTATACTTGATATCGCCTCTACTTCACTTATACTCGATACACTCTTACTTCACTTATTGTCGTCTCTACTTCGTGATACGCTTATACTTGTTCGACACTCCTACTTCACTTGCGACCGCTCCTACTTCACTTGTTAGACACTCCTACTTCACAAGAATCACTTCTACTTGATACACACTCAGTCGTAGTTAGATGTATGTCTGTGCTTGTATAGATGCATATAATTAATGATTGAAGGACTTAGGAAGGCTTGTCCGCCCTATTTCCTTTTCTTCGTTGAGATGTGGTCTGGTGGGATCGGATGTCCATCCGAAGGTCGTTTGATTCATTACTTATATATTATGTACACAAGCATAGACATATGGGTTTACTTCAATCAGTTCAGTTAAGAGTCTCTACCTTTAGTCTACACTTACATTAGAAACCCACTATTGGGAAGTCTCTACCTCTAGTTCAGCACTTACACACTACCCACTATTTGGAAGTCTTTACCCACTATTTGGGATGCATCTTCAGGACACGACCTTCTCCGTCGTCTAGTTGGTAACCAGAGTCTCTTGTAGGGAGAGTGGACATTGTGTGTATAGATCTATATGGGATTGACAACCCCACACCCAGACTGCTAGCTACAGTCCCGGCCTACCAAGCCAACGGGTGACAAATGTCACATTATAGATGCTTGTAGGGCGTTTGGTACTCTAGTCAGTATGGTTACGAGTATCCCGGGTTACCTTATAATTCATTGGCTTTAAGGTAACGGTATTTCGCCAGCAATTTACACTGTATGCTGGTAATTCTATTTCAGAGTCACACTGTTTTGACCTTACAAGACGTATCTTTCATTTGATACTGTCTGGGGTCTGTCTCCTCTGTTTTGACCTTACAAGACGTATCTTTCATTTGATGTTGTCTGGGGTCTGTATCCACTGTATTTCACAGTATCCACTGTATTCACTGTTTTAGACCTTGCTAGACGTATCCTTCATTTGATATTGTCTGCGGTCTGTATTCTCTGTTTTGGATTTTACCAGCTGTACCTTTCATTTGGTACCTTCTGGGGTCCGTGTCTCTATTTGTTAGACTGAACCAGGCGTGTCGTTCGTTCGATACTCTCCTGGAGTCTATGATTCCTTTGCCTTAGTCAGCAGTCCTCACTGCTGAGGCATATGTTATTTCCCTGTTGTCTCTTGCTTTCTTTAATAATCAATTTCAGTATTTTGATAATGATAGCAATTAAGGGAAAACCACTTTTTACCACATAACACTGACCAGTCTTGGTAGAAGGCTGCTTTGATTAAAGAAAATATAGGATTTTCTTGAAAGAACTCTAATACACTGTAAACACTTAAACTACTACTTTATAAAGTTATTTGAATAAAACGTCACTAAATGCTTATGAACTCACCAGCATTTGTAAAAATGCTGATACTCGCTTTTCAAATAACTTGTATTCTCATGTTAGCATTAGACAGGTACATCCCCGGAGCAGTTAATGAAGATGGCTTAGTGCCTCGCTGTACTTACATATATCTATCTGTATTACTTGTATTACTTTGATGTATTAATGTAACCATGTAAAACTATTACTATTAATGCAATGTTTTGTTGTACTTTGATTACTATAATGCATGTGTTGTGATACTTGACATGACGTCATCCACCCCAGAACGTTTCCGCCGTTCCGGTTTTTGGGTGTGAAATCAGAAAGCTTAGTGCCTCAAATGGTGCACCTCTAATGGAGTCACAAACACCAAGAGCAACTTGGATGAAGAGGAGAAGAGAGGAGGCAGCCAAAAAAACATCTACAAACCCTAGAGGGAGTCTTAGCCACATTTTTGGGGCAATAGGGTTCCTTTATATCGGTAGGCTATTAGGGTTTTCAACTAGGAAACCCTAATCTGACTGCTTAAGCCCTAAGTAGCCCATGGATTCCTTTAACATATCCCTTGGACGATTTCTGATGGGCTTCCCCATAGAATTCATCCAACATATATGTTATTAAGTAATCCATAGCCCAATTGCAATTATCTTATAATTACAAATCCAGTCCCCTAAGTTTAATTAATCTCTTTTAGCCACAAAATTAATTCTTAATTAATTCTTGACTAATATTAATTAAACATGATTTCTCCTTTAATATATTATTCTTATAATATATTAACAAATCATACATAAACTTCGACTCAAATGCTCGCTTGCATTCACTCATCGAATCACACACATCAATAAGTTTTATGACACCAAGTTACTGGTGCATTTACTTATTATCAATGTGAAACCAACCAGCAAATAACAACTCATACATATTGGTTTTAAGAATATACAATATTATCGACTCACAATCACTCGTGATAGAGTCCATGAAGTGATTCTTGTGAGTGTGGGTTTAATCCAATGCTCAAAATCATATTCATAAGCACTCATGAATGTTGCAGCAAACCTTTGCTATGTCTAATAGACTTTAGACAATCTACAAACCAATTCATGACAGTCTTCATTCATACCAACTTCCAACATATGAACGACTGTGGACCATTCGAATAATTTGATTATTCTGAAATAATTAATTATTCAGGAAGTCAAAACATGCAAAGTGAAACACAAGAATAATACTAATCCTATATGGTCCCAAACCTTTGAGTATAAATAAAACACCTTTTATTCATCACCATATCAATTACTCATTATTTGTTGTTTCTGTTAATTAACTTATTACTTGAATTATTACTACACTTGTCCCATGCTCTCAGCATGCACACAATGTTTACCTACGGTCCTTACTTTGTGAAATAGATCAAATGAACACATTTCCAATCATACTCATTTCACAACTCCCAATCCTTATCACAAGTGTAAGTATATCAAATTCTTGCCACTTATGGAATATGCTAGATTCTAACATTTTATGCAATGATCCTTTCGCAATGTCATAGCACAAAAGTCACAATGACTATTGCCAAAGAAATTACAAATTCCTCTATTGGAGATTGTTACAAGACAATTCCATAGACGTGATGTCTCTCACTCAAAGTACATTCCTTTGAGCATCCTTTTGCATAAAATTTTCTAATCTAGACATAGACTCTCAATATCCAACTCCCAATATGGAAACATTTCCATATTTGCCATATGACAACTCATTCATAATAGAATCTTATCTATTCATAATAATGTCAAAATGGTCCATCCAATACCATACTTCCAACTACTCACAAGCAACCAATCTTCAGCAAACTTTGGATCGTCCTTTGATAGTTGTTTAATTATTTTAGTCAAAACTGGTTCTAGTCCTTTTTCCCTCTTAATGCGCTAGAAATTTGGAAAATTTTAGAATGGTCAAATATTATAGCATTTGCAATTAATCCTATACTCGAAGCGTATGGGACACAATGCATAATGTCTTACATAAAGATGTGATACTTTATCAATCTTATGCCATAATATTTTATGTGTCACGTTCTCACAATTCAAACTATGAAGAGGGATGCCATAATCATAATCGAAATTTGAGAACACACTATGTATCCTTGACTAAATTTATTAAAATTTCTCAATCTAAGCTTTAGATTTTGAAACGAAGTACGATATTCTCTCCCTTAATTATAGCAAAACAACTTTTCAACCCCTACAACTTTGCAAAGTATAGCTCTTGTTTTCTATAATTAATATTGCTAACTTGCAATACTTGCCTTAATAATCATACAAGCATAACATTTATGCTCCCACTATGATGATGATCATTATCATATAAGCATAACACTTATGCTCCCACTAGCTTTGACATGTTTTTAGAAAACAACTGAACTTCCAGAAAACAATACCTATTGAATGTCTTAAGTTCATATTTCTAATACCTAATGCTTTGATAATCCTTTATGTAAGCTTCTTAAACTTATACACCTTTGCCTTAGATAACTCATATGTGTGTCTAAACATTTCAGACTAATTGCCAAATCTCACAATTCGAATTATGAAAGGGATACCGTAATCATAATCGAATTCGAGAATACAATTTTTCACAATTACTATCTTCTTAAAATCTCTCTTAGTGAAAGCATTTCCTCACAGTCATTTTCATGAAGGAGGTAATCTTATGAAACTTAGATTTTATGGTGTATGAGTTCTTATCCATGTGAATTTGCCAAAACCAAAGTTTGCGACAAATCCAAACTCATATGGACCGAACCTTCTCAATCTTGATCTCTTGCCTTATGGTAACACGGGTGCCCACCTTGTCTTCCAAGTAGTTAAGCAGCTCACCCTTTCCTATCAATGTACTTTTCATTGATCAAGGTGCTTGCCTTTTATGCGTTCAAATGAGAACTCATAGAACTCACATGCATAATTAACTCAATTGGAATGGAACAGAAACAAAATAACGTCAACACGATAGGTTATAAACCTCAAGTCGTGTGCTAGTGATGATCGATAAGGTTTATTCTTGATTTATTTTTGAAACCTTTCAAGACCATTAAGACTCCCATTGACTCCTTGACATATAAGATTCTCTTGTCAATAAACATTTCTCGACAAACAAATATTCAAGAGTTAGTGTATCTTTTATCAAGACAAAACACTTCACAAAATTGGTCCTAGTTGGTCTTTGTCTTATCCAAGACATCACAACTTTCCAATTTCAAATGTGCAAGAATAAGAAAACCTTTTTCCAAATTCCACATTTGATGAATGTTATAAACTTTCTTAAGACTTGTCACTCAATGTCACAATCTTAACTCTCAGACTTGTTTTTGGAACGAAGTATGATTGACTTCTTGATTTAACCATTTCTTCAATTCTCGATTCCTCTTCTCATACATACAATTGTACTAAGACTCACTTAAAGGATCAATTGAGATATGGTTCTTAATCATTAAGACCTATCATAAAACATAATAAAAGGTACTCTCCCTTCTTCTTAGAATAGAGAAACTTTTATCTTTCTGCCCACTTGATTCTTCTTATTTGTTCTGTTGTTGATTGAAACTCTTTTAATCAACTCAGAATTACACTTAATCTTATAAGTATAATCATATTCACTAAACTTTAGTAAATCATGACGAATATCTCTGTCACTCTTGTGGTAGACTTGATCAACGTACGACCTAGTGTACTCGATCTCCTAGTCCTTCAATTGACACTTTGTCAAAGAATTAGTCTAAATTCCCCAAATGTGAAAGTTTTTTCATTCATCATACAATACTCGTTGCATGATTCCAAGTTTCTGTCCAATTGAAATTTGGGCGATGAGAAACTCTCCCTATTTGGTAAATTCTTGACATTTCCACAAATAACATAATTAAGAATCAAATCCATTATTGCTAATAATAGAAACATTCAAACATCAATTTTTCATACACGCCATTGCAAGGATAAATAAATAATATAAAATCAAAATTTATTTTATTGCGGAAAAATTTGTCCTTACAATGAAATTCAATTGAAAACTATGTTAATACATATTTATTAGCAATCTATTCTAACTCCAAGTAGTAGCTCAAGAATCCAATCTTCAAGCAATGCGATCGAAATCCATTTCTTCACGATTAGATTCCGCTCACTTCTTCCCTTAAGCTTCCTATCTTTTCTTCGATCCTACAAAACATCAAAATGTAATCTTATCACATCATGTATTAAGAATCTAGAATTGGAACTTAAAAGAGTTAGTTACTGGATTTTACCTGAAGTAGAGCCATATGTTTTGACTCTCCCATCTCTTAGATCTCTCAGGTAGTTAGGGCAGCTTCGTCTCCAATGCCCCTTCTATTGGCAATAAAAGCAAATGGACTCCTTTGGCACAGCACATCGGACAATCAAAGACTTAGTTCTTTCTAGACTTCTGATGTCCATTGCATTTTGGGAGTTTGACTTACCAGACAAATTTGCTTGACCAGCACGCCAAATCATTTCTGATTCAACAGCTATAAGCAAATAGGTGAGATCAATGAGGGTCACGTCGTGATCCATCATATAGGACTCTCTAATGAACTCACTATATGATTCGGGAAGTAATTGAAGAACCCAGTCAATATTCAACTCTCCTAAAATCTCGACACCCAACATCCTTAACCTATCAATGTGTGACTTCATCTCTAAGACAAGTGCACACACAGGTTTCCCATCTTCGTGCTTAATTTCCAACAGGGCTTGAGTGAGCTTGAACTTTTCAAGCCTTTAAACTTGTGGGGTAGGGAGAACAATTGGAGGAGGTGAAGCATGATCTCTTGTTCCTCGATCGAATCGTGGAATATCATCTTCATGTGGAAAGCTTGTTCCACGGAATTTGGGAAGACCATAGTTGTTATACTTTGACATCTACAAAACGGGAGAAAATTCAAGTTAAGTTGATCAGAATCCTTGATGTGACACCCAAATGAAACATCGAGGCTAGGATCCAACACAATTCTCTACAACCTAGAAGAGGGATGTCGTAACCTAGTTGTAGAATATTTGAAGGTAGGTAAATGACGATTTACCAATTTCCACCATTAAAAACGAAAAAGGAAACTTAAGTTTCAAATGTATTGAAAACTCCTAGATCTTTTGAGACTCATTGAACTTTTAAATGGCAAGTTTAAATCTCGATATGCCCCTCGATTTGTGACTCGGATGCCGAGGATCACAAACAGGGTGTGAATAACCATGCAAACTTACAAGGTGCCCCAATGTTACAGTCACCTATTCGATGTGCCGGTTAACCACACACGCTCCACCGAACTATGACAAACAATGAGTCACCCTTTGCTACCTTTGCTTAGAACCATTTAGTGTGCCGGTTAACCACACATGCTCCACTAACGTCTTCGCAAGGGCACAAAGTGTAATTTCATGGAATCGCATCAATTCATTTTTTCCTAAAGTAACTATGATTTAGGAATTTGTAAAAGCATTTAGTTACTTTTGTACTTCATTATACTTATAATGGAAGGTTTCTGTCCTATCCTACCCGTTCGGCTAACGACCCTCCACTAGTCAGGAGTGCGATGGGTAAGAGTGGATACCCATTCAATCTCCATTTTATAGGCAATTTCCTTAAACACCCTTATAGACCAACTTCGTGAATGAGGCCTACTAACGGTAAGACTGACTGTTTACTCATACATATATAATACTAGACTTTTAATGTTATATATAGTATAGGGTGTATTTTACACTTTTAAAATACTAGGTGGTTTAATTTAGTAAATTATACTTTTAATTTTACTAAATGTAAACCAAAACATTATGGATTTATTAAATCTCTTTTAATTATACACCTTAATTAATTAATAAAACCATAAGGGTGTAATTTGAACCTTTTCAAAATACTAGGGTTTTAGAATTTAACATTTTCAAAATTAAACCTTTAATCAACTTTTAAATTCCAAAACTTGAGGGCAAGTTTTGAAACATTTCAAAACATTAGGGTTTAACTTATTTAAATTTCAAAGACAAAACTTTTAAGTTCAAATTTAAACTATAAAACCTAAAGGGAGCAATTTGAAACTTTTCCAAACTTTATCAAGAATATTCTAGATCACAAAATTCAAATAAGGCAATTAACAATTAATTGGTGGTTATCTAATTTGACCTAGTCCAAATTTTTGCAAGATAATTTATCAAATAACTCAAATAATTAAACATTATCTTATAAGGCAACAAATATTTGATTAATTGGTAATTATCTTCTATTTTGGTAAGGATATTCACCCAAAATCAATAAAAATCGGATTTTATACATCAAAAAACGTTTTTGGTAATAATCCTAAGCCAAAATAGCAAGAAAATCGCGAAAATCAGCTGGCAGACTCGCTGACTCGTCGAGTACGCACTGGACTCGGCGAGTTCAGCCATGGAGTCGGCGAGTCCAGCCCTAAAACTCAAAAATTTTCGATTTTCAGTTAATATTCAATCAAATAAGCATCAAATACATCAAACAAACAGCCTTGGCTCTGATACCATTGATGGGTTTTGAACAATACATCATTCCTATGGTGTACATGCAAACCCTAATAGCTTTTGGATCTAGTTTGTCTAATGAACATGCAATTGAATATCCAAAGCTATAAACCCTAGATCTAGTATACAATTGATCAAATTAACATAAAGTAGGGTTTAGATCTTACCTTTGATTGTTATATAGCAATAACAATCAATCCTTGGCTTCAGAAAGCTTAGTGCCTCAAATGTTGCACCTCTAATGGAGTCACAAACACCAAGAGCAACTTGGATGAAGAGGAGAAGAGAGGAGGCAGCCAAAAAACATCTACAAACCCTAGAGGGAGTCTTAGCCACATTTTTGGGGCAATAGGGTTCCTTTATATCGGTAGGCTATTAGGGTTTTCAACTAGGAAACCCTAATCTGACTGCTTAAGCCCTAAGCAGCCCATGGATTCCTTTAACATATCCCTTGGACGATTTCTGATGGGCTTCCCCATAGAATTCATCCAACATATATGTTATTAAGTAATCCATAGCCCAATTGCAATTATCTTATAATTACAAATCCAGTCCCCTAAGTTTAATTAATCTCTTTTAGCCACAAAATTAATTCTTAATTAATTCTTGACTAATATTAATTAAACATGATTTCTCCTTTAATATATTATTCTTATAATATATTAACAAATCATACATAAACCTTTTTCTCCTTAATTTATCTCACATATTGCTATGGTGAAGGCAACCCAAAAGGACCATGCTCATAATCGGGTCAAGTACATACCAAAATAGGCTTGGGAAGTGTTTTGCTATGAAAGACCTAAGAGAAGCTGCCTCTATTCTAGGGATAAGGATTCTGAGAGACCGGAGTAAACGATTAATTGGACTTAGTCGGAGTACCTACTTGGATAAGGTGCTGAAGAGGTTCAGCATGCAAGATTCCAAGAAAGGAGAGTTACCCATCCAAAGTAACATCAGACTGAGGAAGACTCAGAGCCCGAGTACCGAGACTGAGATACCATAAATGAGTCGGGTACCTTATGCATCTGCAGTAGGCTCGATCATGTATGCTATGACTTGTACTCGTCCTGATGTGGCCTTTGCCTTGAGCATGGTCAACATATATTAGGGGAATCCTGGCAAGGCTCACTGGAGCACGGTAAAGAATATCCTAAGGTACCTGCAGAGGACTAAGGACTGGGTCCTTACCCTCAATGGGAGTGATGACTTAAGAGTCGTAGGGTATAGTGATGCTAGCTTTCAGACTGATAGGGACAATTTCCGCTCTCAGTCTGGCTGGGTCTTTACCTTAAACGGAGGAGCAATTACTTGGAAAAGTTCCAAGCAGGAGACAGTGGCTGATTCAAATTGCGAATCATAGTATCTAGCGGCAAGTGAAGCAGCAAAGGAGGCTATATGGCTAAAGAACTTCATCAGAGACCTTGGAGTTGTACCAGCTATAAAGGAGCCAATGGAAATTTTCTATGATAGTGAAAGTGCAGTTGCCTTAGCGAAATAACCAAGGGATCGAATAGAAGAAGGACTCCTCGTAGCAAAGAGGTTATCATCGGATGAGAACCCAGCAGATCCCCTCACAAAGGGACTGGGTAAGGCTAAGCATCTCCAGCATGCGAGGCGCATACGGCTGAAGGATGATATTAGTTTTAGTAGTTAGATAACTTGAAATGTGTAAAGTGTAATTGACATTTGATGATGAATAAAAGGTGTATTTATTTATGAGTAAAGTGCTGCTATCTTTTGTCAATCGTTTACTATCGTTCCATTTTGCATGTTTTGACTTCCAGAATAATTATGTTTGGTATATCATATTATTCGAATTCTCCATAGTCGGTCATATGTTGGAAGTAGGTATGAATCAAGACTGTCATGAGTTGGGTGCAGAGGTCTAAGATGTTGGACATGGCTACAACACTCATGAGTGCTCATAAGTTCTGAGTATTGGACTCAACCCACGCTCACTTGTATCACTTCATGGAATTTATCTCAAGTGATCGTGAGACGGTAATATCATATAACTCTTCAAACCTAGAGATATGACTTGTTGCCTATGAGCTGGTTATGCATTGATCGTACGAAAATGCATTGGTAACTCGATGTTATAAAACGCGATTTTGTGTGTGATTCAACAAGTAGTAGAATAAGAATATGAGTCGAAGTTTATCTGTTCCTTCTTGGATTAGAAGCGATATCTGGGCCCCTCGATGATTTTGTTTTGACCTATGTGTCGGGCCCGGTCAGAACTAAGTTGATGTTTTCAATTAAGTTCTTTGTCAAACAAATCGGAAACCGAGAAACAAACTGCTGGATAATAAGTAAGACATTGTTCCATGTATTTGTCCGCCTGATATCTAGAATAGAGGATTATATGATCACTTATCTTAAATGGCGTATCATCATCATCTCAGTTCTGAGAGACCTTAAAAGAGTTACGATTGTTGATCGGTTCCTGAAGTCATACTTGCAGTTATAGTTATTAGACTTATCCAAGTTGGAGACTATTGGATAAGGTGTCTAAGTCCATAACTATTTCTGGTATGTACTTAACCCGGTTTAGCATGGTCCATTTGGGTTGCATGGCATCCTGCATTTGGATAGACTAAAATGAGAGAAATAACACTTATGGTTTATTAATATATTATAAGTTCTAATATATCAATAATATTATTTAATTAGTATTGATCAAGAATTAATTAAGTGATCAAAAGAAGACTAATTAAATATATGGGTTGATTGTGTAAATCACTCATACTTATATAGTGGGCTAATGCTCCATGGATTATCAAGTTGGGCTAAAACCCATAGGATGCTCCATGGTGGTTATATAACCCATGGGTCATGGAAATGAAAGATCATGACAATTGGGGTTTACATGGTGTAACCCTAATTGTAAGACACTATATAAGCATCATGTTATTCACCAAAATCAGCACTTGTAAGAAAAAGAAGAGGGCTAGCCGATTTGAGTAGTGTGACATTACTCTTAAAGTCTATTCTAAGTGTATTTGGTGTTGTGTGAAACATTTGAGGCATCACACTTGGGGTGCTAGGCTCTCAAGGTTTTTCAAGGAATCCAAACTACTACAAGGTATGTTTTCTAGCTTACTTTTATGTTTAAAAGTTCCCCATGTGTGCTAGATAGGATTATGAACCTTGGAAATCAATTTTGCATGTATCTTAGTCAAACATAGATCCAAGGTTTCTAGGGTTGCATGTACACCTTAGGAGTGTTAGAATGCTCAAAACCCTACAGTTCAGGACCGAGTTTGCACTAGTGATTGAGGTGCAGTAGTTAGCACAAGAGTTTCAGGATTTGCGGCAGACTACAGAGACAGTGGCGGTGATCATCGCCAAGTTCAGGGAGAGGGCTCTTCTTGTTCCTCAGTATGTCACAGACAATGAGATGAAGAAGGCCTGATATCATGATATGCTGAGGAGTGACATCATGGAGTTTGTGAGCAGGTCCAGCTGCAAGACGCTGGAGGATATGATTGCTTGGGCCAGGGAGAGGGAGATCGATCTGGACCACCTCAGGAAGAGGAAGCCGGAGGAGGCTCCGGTAGCCTCAGATTCAGGCAAGAGACCCAAGGGGTCAGATGTGAGATCGAGGGATCATCAGGGTCGTGGTCGTTGTGGCAAGTGTGGCAGGACGCATTAGGGTGCGTGCAGGAGTGGTAGTGGTGGTGATTCAGGCTGCTTCAAGTGCGGCCGGAATGGTAATTTCAACAGGGATTGTACTGCTACCACCACTCAGGGATTGGACCTGCTATATTTTCATTGCAGTCAGAGGGGCCACAAGAAGGCCCAGTGTCCGAGTCTGCTTCCAGCAGGACAGGTGATGGCACCTACCCTTGCGACCATGAGGATCACCAACGGCCATCATGGCCGAGCAGAGGCGCCTGCAATGGGGAGCAGGGCTTTTCAGTTGTCTACGATGGAGGCTAGAGCAGCACCGGACGTTGCAGGTATGTATCTTTTGGCTTTCCTGTCAATTTTTATTTATGATCATATTGGTATGGTACTACATCTATGTTAGCAAACGTATATTAGAATTCTATTTATATTCGTGTTCGGTTCATATGCCATCTGCATACCATGGGTTTTCAGGCGGTAGTTCATAGCAGTTGCCCTCCCATTTTGGGCTGGTTTCCGAGACACAGTCGACGTAGTAGGTGAGAGTGGGACTCGGGAAGTATCTTTTTATTCTGCATGAGTGGTTTGGGTTTGGTATTGTTTAGTTTTGGAGCTCCACCGGTGGTAAGCATGGCTGGCAGCAGACCGACCTTTGGATGGAGAAAAGGATTGGGAATCCTTTCCAAGCTGGAATATGTAGGGATCTAGTTGAATCGAAGTGGGGGAGTATTATCCCAGTAGTTAGGCGCTGGGGTTGGAGCACAACTTGGATGCGTTCACCTCCTGTCTAAGAAGGAAATCAGCTGAGGTAGTCATTTGCATAGGGTAGCGGGCGAGTCGGGAGTTTGAGAATCATCTTGAAATTGAGTTCATGTATTCGCAGTAATAGAGGACTGGTTTGGGAAACCAGGTTGTTGTTTCTCGGTAGCATGCGAGTTAATCCGGATGTTAGACTGTGGAGCGCTCGTTGTTAGACGTTTTCAGGATGGCAGCCAAAAGTTAGAGGAGTGTGGGCGGGGGCCCGAATCTCCTAGTTAGCGGAGTGTGGGCAAGGCCCGTATCTCCTAGCTAGTTGGATTAAGATCGAGAAAGGATAGTTTTTTGAGGATTCAATATGGCTTAGGACCTATGTAGCCCTAGATAAGTGAGATTGGGGATAGGGTCACTCAGCAGTATGGTTTGGGTGGGACCCGTGGGCGAGGCCCTTGCAATAGTAGCAAGACAAGTGCAACTTGATGGAGAGACTGCTCTAAGATATAGTTTGGGGTGAGACCTGTGGGCGAGGCCCGTAAGATTCTAGCAGCGCATGTGGGACCTGGTAGAGGCCTTAGAGTTAAGTTAGGGGATCGAGGATCCCAGGGCTTAGGGAGCCAGAGTAGCAAGGTGGATAGAGCAGTTTTAGCTAGGCGAAATTCTTCGGAGGTCACTGGGTGCGACTGAGAGCTTGATCTTGGGTTCGGTGACCGGAGGGAATTCGGTATTCTGGTTGGTGGGCAGAAAGGTTCGAACCTGGGAGGTCCCCATTCTTTCAGAAGGAAGACAAAAGGCAGCATGGTGTTTAGGCAGAAGTGTCCATCATGAAGGTACATGTGTACGAAGTGGCTTGGGGGTTTGTGGAAGTTTGAAGTTCGCCTTCTTCATAATGGACGACCGAGTCAGCTTTCAATATCTTAGGGATGTTGTTTCGCGTGTAGAATCATTGGTTGCATTCTGCAGATCATTTGATGGGGTGTTGGGTGTTAGTAAGGAAAGACTGTGAGGACGAAGTCTAGTTTAAGTGGGGGAGAGTTGTAACACCCTGTTATGAAAATATTCATTTATGGATCTCGGAGGCCCAGGGCTAGGGGCGTTTAGGTCTTTCAAGGGTTCGGAGTTTTATTTGAGAAGTTTTGGGTCGGGGTGTGTCGCTAGAAGCATAGGGCTTCTCGCCACCTTTTCGTGGATATAAAGTTCGTCGGAAACGGACTTAGGATGAAGGATTTATAACATTTTGAAGTTGTTGTCATTTATGGTCCCTTAATGGAAAAGTTGGCAAGGCAACCCCTTGGTATGCATGTAATGCACGCGTATGTTTAGCTAGGTACGCCCAGCGTAAGGCTGGGGTACGCCCAACGTATCAGGGCAAAGTGATCGCGGGTGCTGGGGCAGTACGCCCAACGTACGCCCAGAGTCCTTAAACCCTAATTTTAGGGTGAGCCACTATATAAAGAACATAGTGGCTCAAACCCTAGCCTCATTATCAGCTTCCCCAACCTCAGAGAAACCCCAGAATGCCTAAACCCTTCATTTTTTGAAATCTTGACCTTGGGAAGCTCATCTTGGTGGTTTTAAGCTTGAAAGAGGAAAGAAGATGTTGTCAAGGAAGGACTTTGAGAGCTGGGGCTTATAGATCTGAAATAGCCTCATCGTTTGGAACTCTTTGGAGGTATAAAGTTCATAACCTTGCTTAAGAATGCTTAGATCTTGTGTAGTGTGGTGTTGGGGTTATTTTAGTCCCAAGAATGGACCTTTTTTGGTGCAACTTCATTTTTGAGCTTGGGGTTGCCACCCTCAGAGCTAAAAGTGTCCCATAAGTAGTAAAGTTTCAAGCTTGATGGTCATAATGAGATCATTCATGATATTTAGCCATTGATATGGAAGTATGTTGTCCCCTTTTGAGTTTGGGCTTATTTGGTGGGTTGCAAGTCACCAAGTTAGTGACTTTATGGATTAAGACATGGAAAAGGACCTGGATCGGAGTTGGTAGCCTCTGGAGTGGTGTGTTAAGCACTTAATGGGAAAGTGTCTTAACAGGGGCAGTACGCCCAGCGTACGCACAGTTTGCCTAGTACGCTTAGCATACATGCGTGTACGCCCCGCGTACTCTGGTAGTTTGGGTTTCGAGTTATTGGGCCTCGGTTTCGGCCATGTTTTGGACCTTGGGCCTTAATGGGCCAACAGAAGTCAGATGATATGGGTTAGGGATTATATTTTGGGCTTAGGGTAAGGCCTATCAATGGATTGGGCCCAATATAGCAAATTGGGCCAGAAGTGGGCTACTAGTGGGCTTGGGAAGCTTACTTAGTTGTGGGCCTTAGTTACGGACCAGGTTGGTCTAGGGGTAGAATGGTCATTTTACCCTAAGAAGAATTATTGTATTGGACTAAGTGATATTTGGTTTTGGTAGCTCGGGGAGCCGAAGGAACAGCAATTCGGGATTTAGCAGATAGCAGCTAGACGGATATCAGCAAGGTTTCAGCAGTGCAAGGTGAGTCTCCTCATTGTGTGAATGGGTCTACGGCCATAATGTCGGCCCATGTAGTTTATGAGTAGGAAGACCTGGGGGTTAGCCTAGGCACTGTATGCTAGAATGTGCTTCCGGATCAAGGTCCGATGTCGGGCGGGCGCGCCGAGGAATGTTTATATGTTAGTTTATACTTGTTGTATGTGTGATACTTGTATATGCCTTGTAGGAAGGTGAGTGTGGGCGAGGTCCCGTATCTCACCATTAGCAGAGTATGGACGGGGTTCCGTATCTCATTAGTAGCAGAGCAGGGGAGAGGACCGAGATAGGAGAGAGGTGAGTGTGGGCGGGGGCCCGTATATCACTATCAGCAGGAGCGTGGACGGGGTTCCATGACTCGTTAGTAGCAGGACAGGGGCGAGGCCTGTAACGCCTGTGTTTCCGGGCTTGCCATTTTTAGCAATGTAATAGTCTAGGTTAACCTTTGTAGCCCATTTTGAAATAATAGAAGTATATTATTTGAGTATTATGTGTTTTGTGCTTAATTGCTTAATTATGTGATTTGATTAATTAAGAATAAAAATAAGCGTCAAAATTTAAGTGTAGAATAAAGTTGATATCATTGGATAATATTGTAGTGGTTGAAACGAGGTTTCCGAATATATATAGAACGCCCAAATCTGACTTCGTATGAGGAAGTTATGATTGATTGAAGTTTCGACTTAGCGATGTGCAGCCCGAATTATTCGATTTGAGATCGAGCGGTTTTTAGTCGAATCGATCTAAACGAGAATCGAAGGTCTCGTTGTTGGTATCGAAGCAATGAAAAGTTAGGCGAGAACGGACGTCAAACGAAGAAGTTATGAATTTATAACGAAGTTTTTCTGTCCCGGCCTATTAAAAATAAATAATAAAAATAAAGTTAAAATTAGCCGACAGAGTCTAAACGAAAGTTGTAGATCGTAGTCTCACCTTCGCGTGGATATAAAGAACGTCGAAAACAAAGTTCGTCTGAAGAAGATATCAATTTCCGAAGTTTATTAAATAATTAATATTTAAAATTAATTATAAAATCCGGTATTATCCGAAGGGGAGTCATCGGACTCATCCGAAGTACGCCCAGCGTACCGCGAAGCATGACGCACCTCGCACTCAAGTGACTTCGAATACGTAAGCAATGACGATTTCGGACCAGTACGCCCGTGTACTCCGAGGCTCCAGCCTCCTATAAATAGGATGCGAGGGCAGCCGACTCATTTGCTAATTTCCTCTCCTCTCTCTCCCGTTTTGCATCGATTTGCGTGCCAGAAGTACCCCGAAGCCCCGGTAATGTTCTCGAGCCCCGAAGCAAGTCCCGAGATCCCGAAGATCCCGAGAAGTGCGATTCCCGAGCCGAAGCTCTGCCCGAGAGAAGTTTGATTTTTGTGAAGATCTTCCGGATCTGCTGAGGATTACTACTTCTGCAAGCCGTAGTGTTGTCCGATCATCTTCTGATCAAGTGAGTGTATACTACCTTTCATAAACACGATAATAATACAAGTATGGTTTGAGTGTATTAAGTATATTGTGGTTTATACGTGTGAATGTATATTCACTCTCTTCTATCTCATGGATCTGATTTGTTTTTTATGAAATACGTGTTATGTGTGTGTGCCTCATCTGTTATGTGGAATATGTATTGATCAAAGCATGCTATACAGGTTTTTATCCATGTATAAAAATGTATATTTTTATCTACTAATATGTTACGTAGAACATGGGTAGATAGTTGGTGTGTAATAAACAGATGAGAGACCTCGTTGTTGTTTGATTTAGTCATCTAGCGGAGTTTAGATGACGACCACGGACTTTTCTAGATAGTCTTGTGGAAACATTAGCAGGTTCGCCACCTGTAGGTGTTAATGAACTCGGGTGTTCATT